>NC_066541.1:11830893-11903393 GCF_024679095.1 Eriocheir sinensis | reverse complement strand
AAATAATAACAAAAGTCTATAAAAAAGAATAAATGTAGCAAAAATGTATAAATAAACAAACTCAAAATAATAACAAAAGTCTATAAAAAAAGAATAAATGTAGCAAAAATTAATAAATAAACAAACTCCAAATAAACAAAAGTCTATGAACAGCATCAATAGAGTAGCAAATCAGTAAACAAACGCCGAATAATAACAAAGGTCTATAAAAAGCATCAATAGAGTAACAAAGCAGTAAACAAACTCCGAGTAATAACAGAAGTCTATGAACAGCATCAATATAGTAACAAATCAGTAAACAAACGCCGAATAATAGTCTACTTTCTTTTCGATGAAGTAAAATTATCTAAGCCCCTATTTTCAGCCCCTAGTACTCCCCTTAGTGATCCCTGTTTAGCCTCTACTCCCCCATGGTCCCTTTTCAGTCTTTAGTGGTCCTCGTGTCCCCTAGTGGTCTCTTTCTAACCCCTAGTATTACCCCTAGATGTTCTTTCTTATTCCCACTCACGTAACGCCAACCAACAGTCTTTTTGTTAGTAAACACTGATGACTGACCCAGATCATATACCCCCCCACACACACCTACCTATATATACACCTTTTTTCCCCTATTTTTCCTCCCTTCCTACAAAAAAAAAGGAGTTGAAGATTGAGGGAGGAGAACCAGGAAGGGGTGGGTCTCTTCCTTCCTTCCTTTCCTCTCATTTCTCCTATTCCGAAATGATGTATAAAGAAGAGAGACCGATAATTTCTTCCTTCCTTTTGTTTTCCGAATGTATGGAGAGTGATAAAGAGGAGGAGGAGGAGAGGGGGGAAGGAAGAGGAAGAGGGGGGGAAGGAAGAGGAAGAGGGGGGAAGGAAGAGGACGGGGGGAGGGGAGACGGAAGGACAGAGAGAGAGAGAGAGAGAGAGAGAGAGATGAACATGAAAGTGAAGAGGATAAGAAGTAGAGAGGAGGAGGAGGAGGGGGAGGAGGAGGAGGAGAGAAAGGAAGATAAAAGGGTCAAGAGAGAGAGAGAGAGAGAGAGAGAGAGAGAGAGAGAGAGAGAGAGAGAGAGAGAGAGAGAAGAGGGAAAGAAATGGGGGAGGAAGTAATACGAGGAAGAGGAAGAGAAGAGGAGAGGATACGTGAGTGCTGACCAGCGTTATGTAACCTCTTGGACGAGTGAGAGGGAGAGGGAGAGCGAGTGAAAGGGAGAGTGGGAGAGTGAGTGGAAGAGCGGGAGAGAGTGGAAGAGTGGGAGAGAGTGGGATAATGGGAGAGAGTGGAAGAGTGAGTATATGGAAAAGTGTGAGAGTGAATGAAAGTGAGTGGGAGAGTGAACGGAAGAGTGAAAGTAAATGAAAGTGAGTGGCAGTGAATGGAAGAGAGTGGGAGAGTGAATGGAAGAGAGTGGAAGATTGAGTGAGTGGAAGAGTGAATAGAAGAGAGTGAATGAAAGTGAGTGCGAGAGTGAATAGAAGAGTGAGAGTGAATGAAAGTGAGTGGGAGAAAGTGAAAGTGAATGAAAGTGAGTGGGAGGATAAATGGAAGAAATAAAAATGAATGAAAGTGAGTGAGAATGTGAATGGAAGAAAGTGAAAGTGAATGAAAGTGAGTGGGGGAATGAATGGAAGAGTGGAAGGGAATGAAAGTGAGTGGGAGAGTGAATGGAAGAGTGAAAGTGAGTGGGAGAGTGAATGGAAGAGTGAAAGTGAGTGGGAGAGTGAATGGAAAAAAGTGAAAGTGAATTAAAGTGAGTGAGAGTGAATGAAAGAAAGTAAAAGTGAATGAAAGTGAGTGGAGGAATGAATGGAGGAGAGTGAAAGGGAATGAAAGTGAGGGGGAGAGAGAGTGGATGGGTGAACAACGGGTGGGTGAGTGGTCGGTGGATGCTTACTTCACCCGCCCCCTCCCCCCTCCATCATCACCCCCCCTCCCCCGCGGTTGTCAATGACTCACCACTACCTCCCGGATCCACGTGCCCCCGAGGGTGACCCGTGGCCCCTATTTTCAGCCTTATTCCCCTTAGTGATCCGTGTATACCCTCTACTCCCCCATGGTCCCTTTTCAATCTACTATGGTCCTCGTGTCTCCTAATGGTCTCTTTCTAACCCCTAGTATTACCCCGAGATGTCCTTACTTATTCTCAGTGCTCCCCTTGGTCTCCTTTCAGCCAGTCCCATTGCTTCCTAGTGATCCGAATTTTACCCCCAAGTAGCCCTCATGTTTACTAGTGGTCCCTTCTTATTCCCTAGTGTTTTTCTTATAACTCAATAGTATTCATTTATGGTCCTGGTGGCCCAAAATTCTTCCTCTCACCTTCATTTACTCATAATTATCTCGTTATTTTTTTGCCCTATACATGGTCCCAAACCCTACCCCTACTGCTTCCCCATGGTCCCTCATTAATACTCCTTTAAGGCTCTGGTGGTCCCAAAATCCTTCCTCTTACTTTAATATAATCATCGTTGTCTCTGGTCTCTTTTATAACTTCCCTAACTAATCCCATTCATGTCCCTAATGGTACTGCAATGTTCGTGACCGGAGCACATGACCCTAAAGTTTTTTTTTTTTTTCTCAAAAGTAAAATGATCAGTCTATCAAAACAAGTTGAAAGCATAAGTAAGCAAATCTAAGTTTCCCATTAATCTTAAAGTCCACAATCTTCCCTAATAAAGTAAACTAACAAACGACTCAGAAATGTATCATGTAACAGTTGCCCCCTTGCCGCCCTTGCTCGTGACCTCTTGCATGACCTCTGAGCTTGACCATAATCCGTTTTCTACTAACCCACTTGGCAGCGCTCCTTGCCCAAGACCCTTGACCCTGGCCACTTAAAAAAAATGACCCGTTTCTCTATTCGTTGCGTAACCCGTCTTGTTCTGTATTCCCTGTCACGTGTTCCCCATCGCCCTGCAACCCCTGTCCTCAGCTGCTCCTCGTTCCACCCCTTATCGACTGTTTCTGACCCTTGTTTATCGTATCGTATCCCCTGCCGACCGTATCCTACCTCCCAGACCACGTTCTTGGGGCCATATTTTTAAACATTTCTGCACCCAAGAACACGTAATTTACTAGTCTTTCGTGGGAGTTTAGGGCATTTCCAGGGGTACTTTTATGACCCTGGTGGTAGTCTGAGCCTTGTTCTGTACCGTGAACCTAAAAGAACACTCATTAGAACTCGGTTAACCTCCTTGTTGGCCTTTGGAAATAGTTGGTGTGAGGGGCGGGAGCATCTGACAATACCAACCTTATTAGCCCCTGGTCACTGCATTGTCCCCCTGTCACGTTTCTTATCATCCCCTGACTCACGGTTTTTAAGCCTCCGTTCACTGTTTCACTCACTGCCCCACGTTTCTTAGCTCGTTTTGTTTCACTCATTACCACGTTTCTTACTCCCTGTTCTGCTTCACTCACTATCCCACGTTTCTTGGCCTCCGTTCACCTGCTCAGCCTCTCAATATCCCTGTCGCCTGTTCCACCCCGTACGTGCCTTGTTCCAGGACTGCACCGCGTTCATTGACCTCGTTCCTTGTTTCACCCTACGTCCTTCGCATGTCCTGTCTACTCTTCCATCCTCAACTACTTTCTTGTCAACCGTTCCACCTCGTGTTCCTCGCTCCACCCCGTGTTCCTCGCCCCACCCCGTGTTCCTAACTCCACCCCGTGTTCCTCGTTCCACCCCCGCGTGTCCTGCGTACGTGAACTCTTACCGTGGGTGATGATGTTGATGGTTTCATTGTGGAAGTAGAAGAGGCTCATGAGGCAGCCCCACGCAGACAGGAGGGGCCGGTAACCCGTCTCGATGTAGGGGTTGAACTGCAGGTGTTTGGGCAGGTCGTTCCGTTTGAGCAGGGCCTTTTTCGACCACAGGTGTAGCGAGCACTGCTTACTGCTCGACTTTTCCTCCGACATCAGCGCGCCATTGTGCAACTGGGACCAAGTCTGGTCACCACGAGCCTCCCCCACTGTTCTTTGTCTCAGCTTACTTTCTGCTGCAGCTGACGCCGTTCCTGCTGATGCTGATGCTGCTGATCCGGCCCCGGCATCGGCAACCCCGCCGGAGCTCTGCTTGCCCGCGCCGCTCGCCGACATGCCGCCGTCAGCACTACACTCACTCCGCGGGGGTAATATCACAGCTTGCCCATCAACGACACCTTAGAGCGGCACCCGGGCACCCAACGCGGCGCTGGGAGGGAACGTGAGGGCCAAGGGCTAAGGGAGGAGGGTGTGCGACGCGTGGAGGTGTGCTGCGGCGAGTCTGGCGTGGAGAGAGCGCGAGCACCACACTGAGACGGGCGAGCAGAGCCAGGCGCACCTCGGCACTGCTGTCTGCTGTGCTGCTCCCCGGCCTGTGCACCACCACGCCGCCCCGCCTACCTACCTTACCCTGCCCTCCCGCCTCGGCCAGGGCCCACAGACTATGCCCACCGATGCCCAGCTCGTCCCTGACCCACAGCACCACCTGAACGCTAACACCGCCTTACACGAGACACGCCGGGGGCAGGGGCGGAGGCCACGGCGCCGGGGACTTCGCTAAAGCTTCTCAAGCGGTGACAATACGCCGCGAGTAAGGACACCTAAGGCAGCCCCGTGTGTCAAATCCTCAAACGTTCGAGGAAACAAGGATGCCGGACGTAAAAACACAGGGAATCGGGGAAAAAATGAAACTTGGACGGGGCGACGGTGACCCTGACGAAGCGGTGCCTGGCAACCCTCGCATCAGTCAGCTGTTGGATCGATGCTGGGGGAAAGGTGCCAGGGCAAGCGCGCATGACGTCACCTCTGTATTACGTCACACACACACACACACACACACACACACACACGAGGGTTGACCAGCTGATGGACACTAGTATATATAAACACTGATCACGGAGACATGCCAAAAGGACACTCGCCAAATGACATGCTCGTAGGCAACTCCCAACACTCTAAGGACCGTCCATAACACCAGGCTATACGCTCCGAGGCAGATTCGATCGGTTCTGGCTTTTGGGTCCCCTGCAGGCGTCTAAAATTGGCTTCCGCGCATTGGCGAAGACTCACTTGCTTCTATATATAATACTCAGACGTTCATAGTACCTAACAACTTTTATTTTGGTCTTTCCTTCCTACTCTCTTCCTCTCATTTATCACCTCCCTCAACCTTTAGTCTATTGTTTTTCCATCCCTTTATCCTCCTCCTCCTCCGTGTGTTGTCGATAGCATGATAATGAGAGGAATCAACTTCAGAGGGAGGGAGGAGGAGGGAGGGGAGGAGGAAGCGGCGGTCAGGTGGGGAGCTAAAAATATGATGAATTAAGATAAGGTGTGCGTGTGACGAGGTACTGTTGGCCGCCTGCCTGCGTCTGTCTGGGGTTCTGCTGCTGCTACTACTGCTACTACTACTATTACTGCTACTACAACTAATAATAATAATAATAATAATAATAATAATAATAATAATAATAATAATAATAATAATAATAATAATAATAATAATAATAATAATGATAATGATAATAGACGTAGGTGTTTAATAGCTCCTACCTAGCTACACTCAACTATTTCTGAATTTATAATATAGATTAATTGCAACGTAAGTAATCTGTCAGTATGTTTTCATCAAGATTATGGAACTTTTTTCTCACGTGGACAAGCTTTTTCATGTCAGAGTCTGGATGTAATCAGTCCACGTAATCATAAGCGTCACTGATTGTAGGGTTTTATTTTTCTTTCTATTTTCTCTACTTTCGATGTCTGCAAAAATCATGTCTACTTGACGTTGACATACGCGGTTCCACTCCACATGGAAAACCACCAACACGCCAACAAGTAAATTATGCACCAAGTGTGGGAAACAAGAGAGAGGATGTTGAAGAGCACACAGCCAAGAGAAGAGGATTGCGAAATAGAGACGATCAGCTTCCAAATGGGCTGCGGAGATGAAGGCGATGGCTCTGAACACACGTCAGCGTCTACGTCAGCTGTGGTGGTTTGAGGGCCGCTGCTCCCGTGTACTACTACCAAGGCGACTGTGGTCCATAGTCTTAACCCAGTAGCTGCGGGGATCATGTTTCTTAAAGGCCCCTCTAAGCGAGAAAAATGAGAAAAAATCATCACTCACGCAAACCATTTCATAATATATTTCAACGCATTTGTGATCAGTTTATGCATCATCTATTTTGGGGGGTTTACTGTATATCATGGTAAAAATATGGCCCGTCGCTGGTACACGGTAAGGCCACAAATTTGCCCCATTACGACTATTTTTCAAGGAGGCCAAAGAGTTACCCGGGGTTTTCAAGAGTGTTATCTCCCGTTGAAGGTCCAGAAGCCATGTAAAACTATCACTAGCATCACAAAACAGTCCATGAAAATTCCAGCAACTTCTACGAGAGGCTTTTTAAACAAGCGAACAGAAGTGCCTATACGTTTAATATTACGGGCTCATTTTTTCTCTAGCCTCCGTGCGCACCACCATCCCTCGGCCGTCAATGTTTGCCAGCCTCCCTACAAGTGCTCGCCATAATCGATGTAATTGATTGCAAGTAATGAAGTACACCCACCACTAATATTGGTTCATCCCGTCCGCACCGAGCACACCTTTCTGCCAAACTTTTTTTTTTTTTTTTTTTGCTCGAACACACGTATACTCACTCTGCGTATATTTAAACCTCCCCATTCCTCCAACCCACTTTCGTTACTTATTCCTTGTATTAAGAGACAAGAGTGAATTTCGTAAAGCCCGTGTGTTGTAGAGAAGATACAGGCGTTGGTGCATCGAGTATCCTGCCGCGCCTCGAGAGTTGTGGATGAAACAATACATCACTCGGGGGTTTCCCGGGGATAACGAGAGCAGAGGAATGGTTGAGATAGTAAAATAAGGAACATGATCAGTTGGTGTAGCACGTTACAGAGGTAAAGGCTTAATATCATTGCCAAGGCTGAGTTAAGTCCAAAATACTGGCAATAAAGTGACGGTAGCGGTGGGATTCTGTGATGCTTTTATATATTAATTGTATACAATATTGTCCATGGATATAGAAATGCCCCACGTTCTCGTAGAAGGAATCAAGGGTTAACACACGTCCTACATTTACCTGAAGGGGAGAAGTCATGTAATAATGGCATGCAAGTAAAGAGTCCGACGGCCTGAGTGCCAAAAGATTCGTCACGCATCTCAAGGGCCCGTGTTCGAATCCTGCTGGATAGGTTATTTATCTGCTTTTTTACAATAAAGGAAGCAGCTCAAGGGCACAAAAAAAAAAAAAACATCCTGCTATGCACTCCTGTAAGAGAGTAGATAAAAATAATTGACTAGCAGAGGGTCAATATCGGATGGATTCTAGATATACTCCCTCTTAAAAGAGTTCATGTCGTAGGCAAAAGAAAATACAGACGAATAAGTCTGTTCCAGAGTTTACCAGCGGAAGGGATGAAATAATGAAGATGCTGGTTAATTCTTGCATAAGGGAATTGAATAGCATATGAGGGATGGAGGGATGAGCTAGAGTAGAAAGTCGTGTGCAGCGTGGCCGCGGAAGGGAGACAAACATTCAGTTAGCAAGTTCAGAAGAGCAGTCAACATGAAAATATTGGAAGAAGATTAGAGAGATAACACTGCGGCAACTTTAAGAGGTATCGAAGACTGTCAGTGAGTGGAGGAGAGTTGATGAGACGAAGAGCCTTTTTCTACTCTCTCCAAAAGGGCTATGTGTGTCAGTGTGTGGAGCACCGCACATGAGATGCATACCTATTGCGAGGGTGGATCAAGCCCTTTAAAATGGATGTTTGATTAATTTACTACATGTATTTGAGAATGAACAGGATCGCAGCATCAGCGTGGTGACCCCTGCAACAAAGCCGTGCTCCGTGTGTGTCCGAGTGGACCGTCTTGGCGCCAGGACGGGGCCGCTCAACTGTGTAGTGTCCTGTACCGCCACTGCGAACCCTCTGTGTACCTATTTACACCGCTAGAAACAAGTATCTGGACTGCCCTATGGTAAGAATCATGGATGTAAGACCAGGAAACACAGAAAGAGGAGGGAATACGCCCCCACAAGGCGGAGGGAAGTCCCGGGGCCCAGACGGTGCGGGGGGCGGGGCGGAGGGAGCACAACAGACGGAACCAGGAACACTGCGGGGCTCGAACAGGACGAGACGGAACACGCGGAGGCAGCAGGGCAGCCAGCCAGACAGTGTGCCAGCGTGAGGCGCGGGGCGGGTGGCGTGCAGGCGGCGGGGGCGGCGGGCTGAGGGCGCGGCGGCGAGGGCGTCACGAGACCCGCAACCTGTGGCTGGCTGTGTCACCTGTCTTGTGACCTAATTGACACGCTGACCTGGATTGCCTGCTTACCCATGACCCACACCGGTGCCCTGGTGCAGCCCCGTGCGTGACCGACCTCCCCGCCTCGCCTGCTCGGTATCCAGGTGAGAAGAAGCCATAACTCGAAAAGTAGACATTTGCGACGGAAATTATGTACAAAATCGTGCAATTCACTACATCTATCACCAGAAAAACATGAACTAGGTAAGAAAATCGTTGGTTGGGTGAAACTGTAAATTGTCTCTGTTTAGCCCCATGGAAGCCATAAGACCACTGGCTATTGTCAAGCCTACCATGAAGAACAATGGGTACCTCCTTAAGAACAAAGGTATTCCTCTTTTTTACATTCTTCCAGAACTCATAAAAGAGATAAAACTTCACAGGGCTGAGGGTGCAGAGCCCCTGTAAGAAAGTTGCAAATATATATTCATTACGGATATTTTCACTGTGTTGCAGTTTCTCTAATGTATATTCACCTATCATAGTAATCCTAAATGATATATTTTTTAGATGTTCTGTCGTCTAGAATTATAAGTTTCTACAGTATATTTATATAATTCTTCCTTACATTGCCCTAATTACTGTGCCATGATATCTGAGTTGCTCTTTCGTGGAAACCTGAGGTTTTCTTTCTGTTACTGGAACAGGCGTGTGTGAGCCACCTACACTCATACCTCAATGAATCTGATCCCGGGTGAAATGTGTGGTCACTTGGCTGTGGGAATGTCAATCTCAGGGGTTCAGGCCACCAAGGCTGGGCGTTCAGATAAACAGCTGTAATGCCCCCACGAGCTTCTTTTCTAAATCCTTCCTATTTCTCAACACAAATAACACGAGAAATGGCTGCCTGGGATTGAACGCCACCAACATGACGGAGAGCCACCAAGGGTACCCCTGGCTAAGTGGGTTATGGGAGGCTTCATCAGGCCCTATGTAGATTAATTTCCGTGTGTTGACAATGTCCCTTGAGACATAACTCCACAATGTCCTTTTAGACATACCTCCAACATTCCCATTTTCTATCAACCTCGAGCATGGGCCATCCTACCTATTGGGAAACTCAACAGAACTGCAGGAGAGGATGCCCACCACTATGCCACCACTGTAATGCCCCGAGCTTACTTTCCATCCTTCCTATTTCTCAACACGGCCTCTCGTGTATCGAAATAACACGAAATTAATCAAGAGTGAGGGCCAGCTGCCTGGGATTGAACCCGACCAGCGTGACGGAGAGCCACAAAGAGGTACCCCACTGGCTAAGTGGGTTATGGAAGGCTCGTTCATCAGGCCTTCGCCACACTACACAGCCGCACCTCCTCCCAGTAAGGATGAGAGGACATCTGTATAAAGACTTCCCACAGCTCCTCGTTTGTTTCAGTAATATTGGATAACTGAACCACGTTAGAAATATAAAAACCCGACTGCCAAACAAACCTAAAGGACAGTTACCTAACCCCACCAGGAATGGGGGCTTGATCTCAGAACAATGCAATCCTATTATCTAGAATTTCAGTTGTGCCTAAGATTTTTTGGGGGGTGTTACATTTAATTACTGATTAGATGCTTCACATATAACTGTCAGTGTGTGGTCTGTCATATACAAATAATATTGAAGTGTTTGTGGACAAATTACTTTATCTGGTCAAAAGGTAGTGCCTCTGATATTTCCAGAGGACTTTATATTTTGTGATGTCACTAATAAAAAATGCATGTGTTTCAGAGACAATGTGAAGCAGCACAGGTGTAACGGTGGCGGGAGGGAGAAACGGGATTAACATGTCTACAAGCTGTGATCCTGGTGAGTGTCTGTGTTGCTGGTGTCTCAAGTGGATAGGGATGGCTGTGAAGCTCACTTGCAAGGAACACTTATATATACCTACATATCTACATATACATAGAATAATGGAATCCTTACCTTTTTGCTTGATGCACTTTGTAGACAGTGGAACTCTTGACTACATGTTGCTCTCTGCTCACCCTGGTTTTATGCTAATGATGGTTGCATGTCCTCAGACCCTCACAGCACTAAGAGACAAGAGCTGCTGTCGGGAACCCTGTCAGCAGTTAAAGGATGCCAGGTACATTCACGTCTTAGAAGAATCACTCCTTGAAGCCATTCCTGTAACAGTGCAGAAGAATATTCTTTAGGAAGCAACCACTGTCAAATAGTTAAATGTGTCATACATTATACATAGTTTGTATGTACTGAATTATATTGTTTTTAGGTGATGAGCCAGTTCTTGAAGTTTGCTTTACACCTCTCCTCTTATGTATGGAAACAAGATCATCACTCAGGTGCTATTACAACATTCCACAGGTGAGGTTCGGTGGCCGCACAGAGCTGGCCACAGAGTCAGACGAGAGAGTGGCCTTCCTGTGCACCCAGCTGGAGGACACACTCTCTCATGGCCTCAAACCTCGGCCCCCAAACAGAGGCCTCGCTGCCATCAAGTTAGTGGTCCACATTAACTTTCTTCTTAGGATCCTGAACACTTATATAGTCACACACATTCACCAGAAATTATTGCTTTAGTTGCAAACATTTTCACCTTTTTAATGCAATGAAGCTTTTAGGAACTTTTCTTTCACATTAATATTTCTTTAACTTAATCAAATTTAGAATGTCGTCAAATTTCAGTTTTATATATATATATATATATATATCTATATATATATATATATATATATATATATATATATATATATATATATATATATATATATTCTTTACTGTGATTTTTTTACCAAGACAATTTTAGCAGAGACTTTGGTGAAATTTCTTCCTTTAAAGTTTTGTTGAGTTTAAATTCTCTTGTTCTTTTTGCAGACAAGTGACGGGCATTGTCACCTCAGGCCTCAGCCTCAACCTTGGGCTCCCTGGCACTGAGAGTGAGACTTCAGGTGAGTGGTGACAGGTGCTGCCTCCAAGCGATGGGACAACACCACTAACAGTAGTGTAAAACCCAGAGGTGGGCGCGGTACTGAAAAATCAGTAGTGCGGTTGCGGTAGTGCGGTACTTATTCTGGAGTAGTGCGGTTGCGATAGTGCGGTCCCATTTTTTCTTTCCTAGTGCGGTACGCGGTACTGCGGTAGCGGTAGTCAAAATAAAAAATACTTCAGTGCCTATCCTGGCTATCCAAACAAAGGAAACATGCTTAAAATAGTACAGTGAAAAATCAGCCGGCACCACGGACGGGTCCGGGGTTGAAATGGCCGGCACCGCGCAGGTTAAAGAAGACTCGCAGTGTAGTAGTTTAGTCTGTCTATTTAGTATTTTATTTGAACAATAGCTAACTAAAAAGTCAGAATGATTAAATCACTGATTCTGATGACTTATACCAATTGACTGATTGAGTCCAATTTATTGGGAAAAAACATTTCTGTGAGCATGCCGCGCTGCAAATGTCGTCTTCGATAGTTTTCAAAGTATACTGCAAAAAAGTACAGCAGGATTTTTTAGTGTGGTCTGCGGTAGTGCAGTATTTTCACACACTAAGTATCGCACTTGTCTACCTCTGGTAATACCTGATTTGTCTTACATCTTGTTTGTTATGGTGTTGTATTCTCATTATTCAAGAATACCCTCAGCTTCAAATATATTAAATCCAAGAAACTAACCCTCATAGTGAACATAGTGCAAACTTTGTCCTCCACATGCTGAGCACTGAAGCTGTTTCTCGCTGTGCTCCTCAGTGCTGTGGTGGTACGTGCGGGAGCTGCTCACCCGCCATGAGTATGAACGTTTTCTCTTGCTGAAAAATGTTAGCACTGATGTCGGGAGAGGTCGAGCATGGCTGAGGAGTCTGCTCAATGAACATTCCCTGGAGAGATATATGCATGTAAGTTTTAGTGTGTGTGTGTGTTCATGTGTGTATTTACCTAGTTGTAGTTTTACAGGGCATAGGCTTATGCTCGTGTGGTCCCATTTCCATATCTGTATTTGTCCAGCTTTTCCTTAAAGTTGTGCACACTCTTCGCCAATACAACATCCTTACTTAGTCTGTTCCAAACCTTTATGTTTCTTTGCGGGAAGCTATATTTCTTTATGCCTCTCAAGCATCTTCCTTTTCTCAAATTTTTACTGTGTCCTCGTGTGTTGCTGGTGTTTCTTCCTTTTCTTAGTAGTAACATCTCATTGTCTGCTTCCCTTTTATTCCATAATTTATAAATTTGTATTAGGTCTCCCCTTTCTCTTCTTTGTTCCAGTATTGGCAGGTCCATTTCCTTTAACCTTTCTTCATATGACAATCCGTCCAGTTCTGGAACCATTTTCGTTGCTATTCCTATCCTTCCTCCATACATTGTAATTATTATTAAACACTATTTGTGTGTGTTGGACTCACAATCCCCAGTCAATATTGTCTCCGAAAGAGCTTGGACCTTATGTGATTGATCTTTGGCTGTGACTTTAACCTCACATTGCATCCACACACATCCAGGAGGCAATAAACAACCCCTAACTGATACCCATTAACCATTCATTACTGGGTGGACAGATTAAAGGAGACTCTTCATGTGTCTCCACTATGCCCAGGAATTGAACCCTGGACTTTTCGGTTTTGAACCGAGTTCACTCACCACTACACTGCGAAGCTCTTTGTGTGTGTCTGTGTGAGTCAAATATGTAATGACTGTGGTTTTGTGCATTCTATTGCTGACATGCATGTGATGCGCTTGTGTTGATTGTGTTGCAGATAGTGGTGTGTGACGAGGTCATGCTGGAGCAGTGGTACGAGAAGTGGGCCTTTCTCCGGCAGCAGGAGATGGCTGCCATGCTGCCCAACCTGGCCGCTGGTGGGTCTTCATCTCTCATATGTTGTCATGAGTAGTTTACTTTTCCAGTACAAGTGTCCACCATTGAAGGAATGCTTCATCAAATCATTTCATTGCACCTTTTGTATAGATAGATAGATATCTCTGCAAGCCTTTGTTTTAACTTTTGTCATTGTGCTTTCAGTCTCTTACCATTCAAATATAAATAGCCTCGAGGCTTTTTTTAATGTGTAACAATGTTGTGTTGTGGCCTGGCTCAGGGCAGCAGCCATGCCACATTGCAGCACCCTGGCATGGCTCACGCACTTTACACTTTATCTTCTTTAGTAGAATAAACTTTTACCCAGAATGTGATTATGGGAGTGTGCTCCCTTCCTTCCGTGGTGGATGCCTGCACAGTGAGCCACTATTAACAATTTTTTAAAGTTTGGAATCTGTTTGAAGATGATAATTTTTAATGCTTGACAGCATGTTAAGCTATTTTCAAGTTAGAAAGTAGAAACTCGGAATTAAAAATATAAATTTTCTCTTTTTTTAAATTAGTTTCACAGTTGTAAAACAACTGTAGTATCATATTATGTAAAAACTGTAGTGTAATATTTATACAGTCTGAGTGGTCAAACCAGCCTCTCCATGTGGCTCTGTTCATTCTCTGGTTCTCTTCACCACTGCAACAATCACTTATCAGGGACATGTGTTGTGATAACATTGTTGTTCCAAGCCTGAGGTTAACTTTGCTTATCTCTTCTGCTAAGGTTTGGACTCTATACTATTTGCTATTAACATTGATAATGCTGAGCTGAATGGTGGGTGCCAGAGTGAGGGGGAAGCAAGGCCTGACACTGGATCCTCGGGGACCCTGGAGCCTGAAGCCCAGGTAGCACCGCCCACGCCTGTGCCGGCCACAGGTGAGCTACCAGCTCAGGTGTTTTGCTCCTCCTCTGTGTTATACAGGTGCATGAATATTGGAGCTGTTTACTTGTTTTGTGACCAGGGATCCTTTATGTGGGTAAAATAGATGACGGGGCCTCACATTTATATTGCATCTATTTTTAATTCCCTAATCACAGGTACATACAGAAAAAAATAATCTTATAAGACTTTATGCACATCTATAAGGAAATTGTTATATACTTATTTCAGTGTTTTGTTTGTGAATGACAGCAACAACTATTTTACAATTTCATATTAATAATTATTTACATTAAAAATGTTTTTTAGCAAAAATGTGATGCTGCAAGTTGCATTAGTGATATTTTGAGTGGTTTCATATATTGTTGTATTAATCTGACTTTGCAAAGTAAGTTAAAGAAATACTTCCTCTGCACAGCAGAAAGTTCAGCTGCTGCCAAGAGGAGAGACATAAGGAAAAAGAAAAAAAAAATACCTTCACAGCTGATCTCCTTTGATGACGACTACTCTAGACCAGACCAGGCCGACGTGCGCTCTCCCCTCTACCACAGCGCACCCACCACATGCCTCAGCTCCCCAGCCCCCAACACGGCCAGCTCCACACCCTTTGCTGACCGCCTGGAGAAGTATGCACACCTACAAGAACTTGAACATGCAAAGAAAGCACTCAAGTCAACAGGAAAAGCTGAAAGTCAGAGCCAAGAGGGTGTAGAAAAATCAAAGGGGATGGGAAACGTGAGTGGCACGTCAGTGAAGGAGACCATGAGTCCCCTGCAGGACTGTGAGGAGTTTGAGAACAGGGGACTCAATGCAAAGAAGAGCTTTACCTTTGATGACGACTCCTTGCATGAACCCAGTTACCAGCAACTCTTTGAGAACATCTTGCCAAAGCAGATAGACTTCTTGCCTGAAAGTAACGGGAATATCACTAGTGAGAACAACATGGGACCCAACAATGCTCCCGTCACAAAGCCTCAGAGGCCAAACAGCATATACAACCAGGAAACAGGTTCTTTCAAGTCCAACCAGTCCAATCTCTCGGCTGACAGCTTCCCCTCAAGGTTGGTGTCGCTTACAGCTCCTTGCCTCACACTTATCCTTCTTGAATGTGGCCCCTCAAAGTTAGTCTCCCATAAAGCAGAGTACAGCTATCCTTTAGGTTTTCCCTTGGACGAGTTACAAAGCAGTGTGTTCATCCCCGTCTGTCCCCCCTAAGTTCTGCTGTCACAAGTTAAGTGGTCTTGCTGTCTAGAGGATGGGAATTGTTAACAAAAATATAATTGCTGAAAAGGCTGTAGTTAAATTTTGCTCTGATTTTTTGTGAGTAATTTTCTGTTTAAAATATTCAAAGTATTATTCCAATATGTAATTTCACAAAAAGTATTTTCTGTAATTTTTATGTTCATTGCCATCAGTATATGTCTGCATGATAATCTTGTCTCACTCTGACCAGTGACGGTGACGCAGGGACGGTGTTCACCCCCGTCGGCAGGAACAATGCCTGTAGCCTCATCCCCGTCAGCCCGAGAGGCTTCACCCCCTTCACTGGCTCACGGTCTGACGATGAAAACTCCATCCATAGCTACACACAGGTCAGCTGCTCGCCAGGCTGTCTGTCTATTTATTTGTGTTTCATTCCAATTACCACTGCAGGTATTTTCAACAGAATCATCAAAATCTTTCCATTCCTCTTGGACTTTTTTCTTACTTAACAGGAGATCCTTTCAGCTCACAAGTTATTTTGAATTGAACAAATACAAATTTCTCACTCACGGTATGCCTTTCTGGCTCTTCAGTGTCTCCACATTTTTCCATTTTGTCTTACACGGTTTCTTATTTAACAGGGGACGCCCTTCTTCTTTGCACAGGTGGGCTACTCATTACTCCCTTGTCTGTATCTGATGTTTCATTCCCTGCTACGATTTCTTTCTTTTCCCAAAGTTAATATAGGAGGCATATTTTTTTCCCTTCACTTTTTCTAAAGTTAACTTTCATCCTCTCTGAATCAACAGCTTCCTTTACTTGCTTTGTAATTTTTATTCCCATTTATGGGCTTTGTAGTTGCTAAGCTGAGGTGCATCTTTATTTTCAGGTGTTCAATAAGCCCAATAATTTAATATCAATAGGGAAGGTACAAACTTCTATTTGCTTTAATTTTTCTGAGCATTTTTGTAATTACAAAGTGCAAGTAATTAGTAAATTTATGTTGACAGTAATGATAATTAGTTTAGGTTAGTTGTAACGGCTTTAGTTTATAATATCATCTTGCCCAGATATTGATTTTTTTGTGTGTGAAAAAACTGTAGATTTCATGGTGCACTGTGCAGTACTGTTGCATTCCTGGGCCACCTGTTTCAAGCAGCAGATGGTTGATTGGTTTTCCTGTCCCAACAGGAGGTAGAGGAGGCAGCAGCGGCAGCAGTGTTGGCGGCGATGGAGAGTCGTGGTGGTGGCAGCGGGGGTGTTATCAGCCCCACCTCTGTAACCTCCACACTGCCCAGCTCCTCCAGCGGGGACACCACCACCCTCACCCTCGGTGTGTACCAATCGCAACAAGCCCTCATATTTGCCAAACTGATCAGGGGAACACTGAAGTCACTATGTCCAAAGGTTCATTGTATCTGAAGCTATTGTTGTAAGCACTGCCTCATATACAGTGATGGACAAATCATAAACTGTTGCACCAATAACAACAGATGAGCTAAAATCTGCCGTCCTGGAGATAAGCCGTGCGAGGGATGCAGCGGAAGGGCGGCGGGCGGAGGTGGCGGCAGCCCTGGCCCAGGAGATGGAGATGTCCTCCATGCTGCGAGCAGAGATTGCCCTTCAGCAGAGCCAGCAGCAGGACACTATGGACAAGCTCAATGTCAGGCTCAGTGCACTAACCAGGTCAGTCCAAAGGAAGTGGAAATTTAGTCATGCTTGGCATTACCACAAATAGCAAGGAGTCTGTTGTTGTTTTCAGTAGTGTACTTTTCATTAATTTTCCACTTTGCATGTGTCATTGTAGGGAAAATGAACTACTGAAGCACCAGCTCAAGAAGTACGTCGGTGCAGTGCAGTTGTTGCGGCGGCAGGAGAGCCAGGAGGGGGCGGGGGGGCAGGCGCTGAGCAGAACCACCCCAGAATACCGGGACTACCACCATGAGGCAACGGCCTACGAGAAAAAACTCATACAGGTGCGTGTGCGTCGGGGCCAGACTTAGGGCAGACCTACAGAGCCCTGGCCAGAGTCTCAGGCTGTCCATGGCCCCCACACTGATGCATTAATTACAATGATTTATACTATTTGCCATTCACTCTCCCATTGCAGCTCAGTCTGATCCAACGCTGAATACTTCAAAACCTGCCTTCTTGTCTGCCTAATCAACTTTGATTTTCAGAAGTATAACCCTTCATAAAATTGTGGTCACTTATACCTTATACATATACTTGTGTAAAAGTCAGCTTCATGTAAAGTTGACCCTCCAAGTTTGATGTGCTCAACTGAGGAATGAAGTTAAGCCCCCCAGAATAGTATCCTTGTAAAAATCTACAGCCTAAAATTGAACTGAAAAATCTTTTAAAAAAGTAGACTTTTACGTGAGTACAATTATATGACACTTTCATTGGTGGATAAGTTTTGTATGTTAATCTAAAAGAAATTCCATTACTTATAGGATTTGTTAAAGACCTGATAATATTATATTGAGGATTGTTTGAAAACCTGATTGTTTAAAATCCTAATGGTGTTACATCATGTAATATGAGGTGTGTAGTGGGACAATGATAAGACCTGATAAGGCTGCCTCAGTTATCAGTAGTGATTTGTGAGGAATCAAGTGATATACACACTCTATTCATCTCCTTTACTATCAGTCATCATGCTACACGATAACAGACCTAAACAGTGGCAGTGCTTCATCCACTCGTCTTTTCTTCCTCCCGCCTCTCCACTCATCCTCCCATTCATGCACCCTTCCTTCTGTCTGACCCGCTACCCATGGCCACTATGAAGACAAGAGTGTATTCGCCCCCAGGTGGCAGAAATGCATGGAGAGTTGATGGAGTTTAATGAGCGGCTCCACAGACTTCTGCGCCACAGAGAATCACAGGTGAGTATCGGCCTCTCTGTGCCTTGGGGCTGAGATGCTCAAGGCTGTGAGGAAAGAGTATTCAGAGTAGCCTGCGAGGGAAACATAGCAGAAGCCTTGTGTAATGATTTTTTTTTTTTTTTTTTTTTTTTTTTTTTTTTTTTTTTTTTTTTTTAGCAAGGGAGGCAGCTCAGGGGCAAAAACAACTACAACAACAAATAAAGCCCGCTTGGCACTGCTGTGAGAAGTAAAACGTGCAAGAAAAATATACAATGCATGTAATAAAATAATTAGTCAGGGAGCATGTGATGAGAAAGAAGAGTAGAGTTTGTTAGAGGTTGAATAAAAAGTATATATGAGAAAGATATTTATAAAGGATGGAAGGATGCAAGCATAGAATAAAACTTTATGAGGCAAGAATTGTGTATGAACAAAGAAACTCATATCATTCTAGCTGATACAGGTAACTCTCAATTTATGCGGGTATTGTGTCCTGGAAGAGGTCGCGTAAATCAAAAACAATGTAAATCAAACAAGAGGTAGGTTTCTATCGAAAAATGAATATTCACTTCAGTGGAGAGAGAGAGAGAGAGAGAGAGAGAGAGAATATCCATATCACCGAGACATCCACTCAGGCACTCAGTCTCAGCCTCACTCGTGTGAGGAAGAAATGATCGAGGGACACCATGAGCGACTGGCTAGTATTGGTACCGGTACTGAGCAGTCTGGTACTGCTACCGTACCGTATAGCTGGTACCGTTAGTACCGGTACTGGTACCGGTATCTGTCCACCCCTATTGTTGAATAGCGTGGCAGCGTGGGTACTGTATTGTTGTTCAAGTGGCGTGCGGGAAGAACTGAGCTCAGCTGTGTGGCCGCGGCGCCGTGTGAGTCCAGTTGCGTGAGACATCTGGTGGCCACTCCATAAAATATCGTGTATAAGTGAAAAAAACGTGCAAATTAAGTATTTATTTGGATTTTGGACCCCGCGTTATTTCAAAAACGCGTAAACCAAACTCACATAAATCAAGTTACCTGTAGTTCTCACACAAAGTAATTCATACCACACCATCTAAAGAAGGGAAATCATGCCACACCATCCTAACTCCTCCATCCATACAAGGTCCGAAACCTGCGCCAGCAACTGGTGGACCTGCGAGGACCCTTGCCTGACACCCCTGAGGAGGAAGAGGAGGAAGACTTAGCGAGTCCGAGAAGTCCAGCCGAGATGGACGCCAACCCCAGCACTCGGACCCTCATCAACATCTGGATACCCACGGCCTTCCTCACTGGAGCCTCAGCAGATGCTCACCATGTTTATCAAGTGAGCTCCATCTCTTCTCTATTCTCACTCACTAGTCACTGTTTCCTAGACTCATCCAGGTTTTTTCACATCTACTGTTCATAGATTAAAGCCGTCAGGTTGGCATGTGCATATGAAAGGTGTGCCTAAGAAAGGATAGGTGGAAGATATTGTGTCATGTTTATCAAGTGAGCTCTATCTCTTCTCTATTCTCAATCACTAGTCGCTGTTTCCTAGACTCATCCAGGTTTCTTCACATCTTCCTGTTCATGACCTTCACCCTTCCGCGCTGTCTTCACCAGATTCTCTTAACTTTACAGCAGTCTGTCAGAGCTTTCAAAGTTAGAACATAGATTAAAGTCGTCAGGTTGGCATGTGCATATGAAAGGTGTGCCTAAGAAAGGATAGGTGGAAGATATTATGTCATGGCTGTTTCATGAAGGGGTTTTCAAGATGGAACAATACATTAGAGATCAAGATATGAATAGATAATCAAATGCACACACACTGAAATATTTTGAAAGAAAACAAATAATGTGAAGATAGGGCTAGGAACACCTATGATAACCTAATGTTATTCCTCCAGATATACATTCGCATAAAAGATGATGAGTGGAACATATATCGGAGATTTGCTCAGTTTTATGAGCTTCACAAACACCTCAAGAAGAAGGATCCAATTATAAAGTCCTTTGAGTTTCCCCAGAAGAAAACATTTGGCTATAAGGTAACACTTCCTGCTATTTTCTTAAGTTATATATCAATGAAAATACTCTCGTGTAAGGTGGATGCTGAAGTATATGATTTAATATTTGACTAAAATGTGTGTGTCACCTGTTCAGGACGAGAGTGTGGTGGAGGAGCGGCGGTTGCGGCTGCAGCATTACCTGCGGCAGGTGGTGAACCTCCTCCTCACCTCCCACCCTCAGCTCATGGCCTCCCCGGACAAGGCAACCTTCACGAGTGTGTTGCCTTTCTTCTCGTAAGTATGACTTCTTTGGGCAGATGCAAGATTTTGTTGCTATAATTAAATAAGTGATCCTATGACCATACTCTTCTCAAAGAAGTGTGTCCTATAGGCTCCATCCATAGCAGTGAGGAAGGAGTGTCAGGTATTTTGTCACCATTTGATTGACAGGCCTTCATAGCCAGGATGTAGCCTTGGCCTTGGCCACAGCTATGGCTGAAGGCTTCTACATGAGGTGCCAAGTGATTTGTAACATGCCAAACTTCACTATTATTACCCTGGGCCACCAAAACTCAGCACAGCTGCAATTAGTCAAAGAATGCATTGAGTTGCTACACAGTATCATTTGAAGAGACTTCATATGTCCTTGGATATACTCATCATTTACAGCTTTCCATCATTTGTAAGTATAAGAAGGAACATATTCAAAGATGCAAAGTCTTTGCCCACAACACTCAGTTTAACCCTTTCAGTATGTGACGCAGACGTCAGCGTCACAGTATGGAAAGGGTTAAGTGGATTAGATATAAGGTAAAGATACAGCTGGGAGCATATGCTATGGTTGTACATGGCCACAGTGATTATCTGTGTCTCATTGGCCTTTGTCCCTGTGGCGGGTAAGAACCTTCTACCCCAGGACACAGGGCAGGGGTGAAATCTGGGTTACCACAGTTTACCCTCCCCAGGTACCCACCCTAAAGGGAGGATGAACAGATGGAGGAATTGGGTGCCAATTGGCCAGGCTACTATCAAACCCAGGCCCATAGTCATGGCTAGTTTCACTGTATTAGTGTAGTCATGAGATCACTTTTAACCTTGAATGTTCATAGCTGATATGATCTGACCTGTGCTAACCATGACCTGCAGAGAGGTACAGCTGACCCAGGATGGCAGCAGCAGTAGTGGCAGCAGACACAGATCGTCCAGGAGGGGCGTCCTGTCCCGGCTGTCTGGGGGCCCCCTGGAGCAGGCGGTGCAAGACTCCCCACAGTACAATGGCCTCTGAGGCAACACTGATCACCAGGACAGATCTGAAGACTCATATCTAGCCAGCAACAGGTAGTGTGTGTGTGTGTGTGTGTGTGTGTGTGTGTGTGTGTGTGTATATATATATATATATATATATATATATATATATATATATATATATATATATATATATATATATATATATATATATATATATATATATATATATATATATATAAGAGAATTTTATACTGTTCATATGTTTGGAGTATTCTACATATATGTATTTTATGCAAATGTTGCCTGTTAGTCTTCTCCAGATCTCAAGAGCTTTGCTCATGATGTGTTTTATAAGTTTTTAGCAGGCCGTAGCTGAGTGTGAAGGCAAGTCAATCCTTAACGTCAGTCATTATTGTATTTTCACACTTTTAAGCCACTCTCGTTTGGAAGGCAAGTTTTGAGGAAAGTTAAGGATGTAATTAAATTTCACAGACAAAATTAATCTTTTAACAATACAAAAGTGCTAGACTGTATTTGCATTATCCCTGCTGACTAACTTCATCCATCTTGGTGCACCAGAGTGCTATTCTGGCAGTGTCCTTGGTGCCCGTGTGGGGCAGGTGGTGCAAAAAAGTTCTTGCCTTTCTTAAGCTGTGAATGGAGTTAATAATAAACCATTTCTTTGAGATTTACAGAATTACTTCCTCTTGGTCCTTGTTAGGACATTTTGAGGAATATCCTTTAATTTGTTGCCCCTTGTGCCAGTAACTTGCCAAACACTACAAAACATGTTGGAAAACCATATTGCAGTCAGAGTAGACTTAAAGTGAGCAGGTTGTTTGTATAAGTTTTGGAAAACTGTGTTTGGTGAGCTGTACCTGTTTGGCTAAACTCAAAGAAAAGTAATTACTTTTGGGTGTTGGCATCAACCAAAATCTGTAACACTGATTTGAGTACTTGGGCATCATGGAGACTGGTCCACAGTTTGCCCAGTGGGGTGGCTTACAAGTTGGTGAATATTGTAGCAAAGTGTGTGTCATCGCGGTTCTCAAAAGAATTTTCGAGGTGTGACCTGTCATTAATGTTTAGATTCACTATTTGTGATTAATATGGAATGGAAATGTGTTAGTGAGATTTCTATATTTATGGAGAAGTTTTATATTTTCTACAGCCAAATCTTTTATATTAGCTATCTTATACATCACTCCTGAGTGATGAAGAGTCCCTCACAGGTCCCTTGCATGAGTCACAGTTCTCTGGTGATCGTTTGACGTGTACTCTCTTGAAGTAGTCTCAGTTTACACAGTTTAGTATATTTACTGGAGATTTGCAAGCATAATTTATACAAGCATTTTATATAAAGTGTTGCAAGATATAATTATATCTTATTATATTACTTGTTAAATTTATTGCCATACCATTATTCTCATGTGAATGTGAAACTATATACTATGTTTTAAATATGCCATATCAAGATGGAGGCCCATCTGTTTTGTGCAGGGACCATTATACAAATAGCATGTTAGAAATATATATATATATATATATATATATATATATATATATATATATATATATATATATATATATATATATATATATATATATATATATATATATATATATATATATAAAATTCATGCTTGGAGTAGTTAAATAATTCAAAGTCAATTACAATTCCAGTTGCTTTACCAGGGTAATCATGAATTACATTTTAATATTACATTTACTGATAGTTTGTATTGAATATCTTCCACTATTTCAAATTTAACTAAAGATGAAATTACTATTAGATGTTGAAACTTCGAAACATTGAGCAAACATTTTAATCTACTGTAATTCTTACTTGAAGAGTGTGCAAGATTACCTGTGTTGTGTTATCAGTAAGTTAGACATGTGCAGAACATGTCAAGATTTTTTGTCATGGAAGTTCAGTAAGAGAATCAGCTAAAGATTCAAGTGACAGGTGGCTCACAAATAATTATAATCTTAATGTCACAATGCTACCTTAATGTTGTCACTGAGGTTCGCTCTGTCACTGAGAATTAATACTTATTCTACTAGCTTTATGCTCTGTGGTTAGTACACTTTAAAACTTAAAAGTTAATCTTAAAAACTCAATGATTTACAGTTACTTTTTAATTTAAAAGCTCAGTTACAATCACAGCTATTTTTATATTTAAAAATAATTGCAGTTACTCATTTTTTCATCAATTACATTCACATTCCATTGTTATTATAATTACTCCAAGCCTGGTATATATATATATATATATATATATATATATATATATATATATATATATATATATATATATATATATATATATATATATATATATATATATATATATATATATATGAACAAATTATATTTATCCATTATTACTCAGTACTTTTAAAGTAATTGGTCCCATACAAACATTAAATTAAAATTGAGTGCAGAGTTCAGGCTTTAAAATATGGGATATGAGATGGAGCTTTTTTTTCTATGAGTGTTTGGCCAAGAGGAAGAAAGGAACTGAGAGGTTGTGAGGCTGAACAATACAATGCAGCTGTGTGAGAGGGTGTGCGTGTGATGCTCTAGCGGCAAAGTGGAGTGACTGTGTGTGATGCAGCTGCAAGGTTTAACTGTGGTGCAGCCTAAATATTAAAAAAATAATAGTACATATTGTGATTGGATTTTGTAGGACAATCAGTTGATGTAAAATTCTTCAGATTTTGTGTCAATTTGCTTAATAGTAAATTGCCCATAAATATTGCTTGAGCTACCTCAGTTTTTGTTGTTTCTTTTGAGATTTAGAACTTCCTCTGTATTGATGGACAAGATTAATACTCAGAGGGTCAGGGTGTGTCAGTCTGGTGTGCTGCTGTGGTGTGGGGAGGTTGTGTGTGTGTGCATGTGTGCTGGGCATCCCAGCATGAGGCAAGGCCAACTGTGCTGCTGCATATGATCAGCTGTTGGCAGACTTCCATTATAGTAAATGTGATAAGAGTAAAATATTGAAATTATGGTTTACTTTCCTTCATCCTATATACACTATTGTTAACTATCTCAAAGTTCTCTCACCTGTGCAAGAAAGGTAAGATGACAGGAAGTCATTCAGTAATGGTAGCAAGTGGAAACCTCAAGGAAAGGATCCAGGAAGTAGAAAGGCTGCAATCATGAGCCAGGCTGAATGCGAAGAAAGGCTTTTACTAAAGATGGCCAGTGGACAAAATTACCACCTAATGGCTTAGTTTGACAGAGTAACAATGTCATAAGCCTGAGGCAAACTTTAAATTTACCATACCATCAGACCCTATGACGAAGTACCATCAACTGGGGTGAATTTGGACTTTTTTTTTTTTTTTTTTGTGTGTGTGTGAATTCTACTTTAGATTTTAGGTCAACATGTGATGTTAAGTATAGTATGTGAGGCTGGTCCACTGGGGTATTGACTCATAGTACTGTGATATTTAAAATCTTTCATATAAATTTTTCATAAACATAATAAAGGGTGTCCGAATCTAACCCGATTTGGGGTCATTTCAGACACTTGCATCAAAGTCGGACAGTCGTAGAAAATGTGTTTGGAGAACTACCCTGAAATCCCAGTATATTCTCAGACATATATGAGGTCAATTCGGACAGTTTTAGGCTTTAAAAAAATTGTTTTTATGCCATTACAAAAATATAGTTATTCTCTGTTAAAGCAGAGGTATTACATACCATAGAGTAGGAACACATTATCATTTTCCTTCTGTTTTGGTTAAACAAAACACTTATTCATATTTTACTACCTACTTTACCTGCTGGCAGTGTTGATGACACGCCCACGCCTCACCCAATCAACCTCACTTATAATTGCTGATGCCAAATGGTGATTTCACAATGGTCGAGGCCAACAAGACGCCACAAAAGCACCACATTAGCACTGAATAAATAAAAAAAACTAAATAATTAATAATAAACACTGTAAACAATGAATAATAAACACTGTAAATAATTAATAATAAACACTGTAAACAACGAATAATAAACACTGTCAATATTGAATAATAAACACTGAGGATTGGGGGGCTCCCGTGGTCCCGTGGTGGAGTCTCCGCCTTGCGCTCCAGCGGGGTGCTGGAGCGTATAGGTTCGAGACCTACCCGGTGCCATGGGAGTGGAAAGGTGGGCTCTTTCCGACACCCCCAGCCCCGTTGTTGGGCCTCCTCCTTGAAAGAATTGGGCATCTCTCTACCGGCCGTCTGGGTGGTTGCGCGGCATGCACCGCCTTCCTCCCTTGGGGTATATCCCCAACGAAATAAAAAAAAAAAAAAAATACTGTGGACTCACCTGCTTCATGGTCGCTGTCTCGCCGTTGTTTCTTCTTCCTCTAGAGTTTAGGGGACGTTATTGGCCATGAGACCCCGGCCACTACAGCCTCAGAGGTTCAGGTTGACACAGATTATTAGTGAGGTGATGACGTGCCTTCGGAGTGTATCTTTAAGGCTAAATACGTGGAGGAGTCCCGCGGGTGCTCCTGGTCACGTGTTGACACTTGGCGGGGCGGGGCGGCGTCTACGGGCCTAATATTTTTTTTGTCACTTTCACTCAGTAAGAAAGTAAATGAAAGTGGATTTAGTATTTATATAATGGTTGGTAAATGTGGCCAATAGACACCAACAGAGCATTATACATCATATTTCCTACTATCAAAAGGACACCACATTTCTCCATGAATAGGACATCACATTTCCCTCCTCCTTGATATCCTTCCATGAATAGGACACCACATTTCCCTCCTCCTTGATATCCTTCCATGAATAGGACATCACATTTCCCTCCTCCTTGATATCCTTCCATGAATAGGACACCACATTTCCCTCCTCCTTGATATCCTTCCATGAATAGGACACCACATTCCCCTCCTCCTTGATATCCTTCCATGAATAGGACATCACATTCCCCTCCTCCTTGATATCCTTCCATGAATAGGACATCACATTTCCCTCCTCTGTGATATCCTTCCATGAACATTTCCCTCCTCCTTGATATCCTTCCATGAATAGGACACCACATTTCCCTCCTCCTTGATATCCTTCCATGAATAGGACATCACATTTCCCTCCTCCTTGATATCCTTCCATGAATAGGACACCACATTCCCCTCCTCTGTGATTTCCTACAGACCCGATGTGTACTACTATATTAGGTATGGCATAATAAGGACCCTCGCAATAAGACAACAAATATTTATTCTGTGTATTGCTACATGCATTGGTTCACATGTAAAGAATATGTTATAAACTAAAGCCACCATCTCTAGGTCAGTCTACCACTGGGCCGCCAACCAGTACAGCTATGGTGAGTCTCCTCCCTTCACCCTTCCCCTCATGAGTCACTTAGCGATGGAGCGGACTGGCTTAATTTTATTTCAACGCAGCTTCTTGCAATCCTTTCACTGAGCAATGCAAGAAATACCAGAACACTGATTTATATATAGGTAGTTTTACAGTGATACATTGATGGTATATAAGCATTCAACACAAAGTTTCTTCTCCCTATTTGTGATATATAGTGATTTTGTTCTTTAAATATACGAACACTGGTTTTCTGAGATACATTTTAGATAGAACACACAATTTTTTCTCCATAATTGCTGATGAATGCAAGAAAAAGAGGATTATATGATGGTTTTGTTCTTTAAATATACCAACACTGATTTTCTGAGATATAATTATACTATTTAGACATTACTAGTATTCCTCACTCAGCGATTTTGTATTATTTCACTTAGCAATGCAAGAAAAAAGGGATGATTGATTTTGTTTTAATGCAGACCAACACTGGTTTTACTTCACTTAACAATGCAAGAAACAGAGGAAGATGATTGATTTTGTTTTGATGTAGACCAACACTGGTTTTACTTCACTTAACAATGCAAGAAATAGAGGAAGATGATTGATTTTGTTTTAATGTAGACCAACACTGCATGGTTTACTTCACTTAGCAATGCAAGAAATAGAGGAAGATGATTGATTTTGTTTTAATGCAGACCAACACTCAATTTACTATCCCTCACTTGAAACCTCCCGGCCAATCTAGACTCGGGCTCAATATATCCCCTGAAGACCAATCCTATTCTATTGTAACTAGTAGATAATCAAAACAAAGATCTTCATAATTATAACTGACCAAATGCTCCTTGATTCCAGACCAGGAAATTCATACATCTATCAGGTAAAGAAAACTGAGACGAATTCCTTTAACAGCTTAAGAATTGTTGACAGTCGTGAAGAAAAAAATAGTCTTGCAAGTAATGTTTGGGAATTTAAATGCATCGTAAGTAAGAAAGAAAATGTCAATATGGTTTTCTTCAGTGTAACATTATAAATAGTAGTACAGAAATGTTCATATTCCAGCCACCATCTAACTATCCACAGGTACACACATACATACATACACACACACATACACACACACACACACACACACAAATATATATAATGACAGTAATAATAATAATGGTACATACATAAAGTTAATGACTAAGATGGGAGTCTGAAAAGTGCGACGACCACTCAGTGACAGGCTGTGCTGGCAAATTGGTACGCGGCAGCCCAGTCAGTACTCACGTCAAGCCCACGTACTAAAAAAAATAATCTACTCTTGAAACCCGAGATGCAAAAATTGAATTAGCACAAACAGACCAACAAAACCTTATACGTTATGATAATTTTACTCTCAATTTACCTCTTTTTTTTTCTGATATGACCATAAGAAAACTAACAAAAATCCTCCTTTCTACAATTTCACTCTTGGTATACTTTTTTCTTCTACTGAGTATAAAAAAATTGACAAAACATTCTTCTATTCAACAATCTTTCTTATACTTTCCCTTTTTTTTCTACGATCATAAAAAACTATCAAAACAATATACCTTTTGGCAACTTCTCTTTTCATTCAGCATTTCTTTTCTAACATGAACATAAAAAGACTTTCAAAACATTACTAATTTCGAAACAACACTCGAAATTCACCAGCGTTTTCCTTCATGAGTACTGACAGGGATGGTTCATGTGCATTGGCCAACACACCTTACACCCTCGAAGACCTTACATTGCCTTACAGTATAGACGTGTTTGAGAATGTTAGTGGTGGTCAGTGCCAGTGCCACGGCCCTGACACTGACCAGGACGTGTGTATAAGCCTTTGGCATCACCAGACTCTTGGCACTAAATCTCTGACCCCCTGGAGCCCACACTTGCCTTGAGGAGGAGGGGAAGGGGAAGGGAATGGAGGGTAAGGGATATGGATAGGGATAGGGGAGGGGAGGGGAGGGAATGGAGGGTGAGGGATAGGGGAGGGAAGGGAAGGGAAGGGATAGGGAAAGGAAGGGAAGGAAAGAGAACAAAAAGAAAACAAAACAGAGAATAAGAAGGAAAAATATGTACAAAAAAGATAAAAGATGGAGTGAAGAAAAAGGGAGGTGGAAGGGGAGAAAAGGAAAAAAAGAATTAAACAGGAAACAGCTTGAGTGCAGAAGAAACAAAGGAAGAGTGATCAAAGCAAGAGGACAAAAAAGACACTTAAAGCTTGTAAGGAAGGAGGTGGTACATGAGGGAGGGAGGGAGGCAGTGTGTCCAGGGTGGGTGCAGGTTACAGTGGGTGACTAGTACATGAGAACGTGTGGGGCCCAGCAAACACTGCCCCGCCAAGCCTTGCCGGGGACACACCTGCTGCCAGCCACCTGCTCTCACTACACCTGTTGGCGGCCGCCCCACATGGCCGCCCTCGCCCCGCCCTCGCTGCGGGCCGAGGCACAACTCCCACACACATGAGGAAGCAAACACATGGCAGTAAAACCTTATACATCCATCTCCCTTGCACACAAAAAAAGGAATTTATAGCATTTGGTTTACAGAGAGTTTCCCTGCTGAGGCTCATTGCTAACACCTGCGCCTAATGAGCTCGTGCCAGCCAGGTGCTGCGGGACATAGCGAGGCACAGAGCACGATGTTCAGGTGGCGTGTGTTGCCATAGCCGCTGCTGCCACCACCCTCGCGCTGCCTCTCGGTGTCTTTCAGCGTAACTAAGAACTATTAGCACCATAGCTGACTCTTAACAATTATGGTAAAACACCTTAGCTTGTTCTGACTCGGGTTCATGATTAGGAAAAGTGACAAGTTTTTTTTTCACTGACAATGAGGATCAATTTTCCTCATTTGCACCATTCATAGATTAGAAAAGAAAAGAAATATCAACTCCGACTATGGTAAAACACCTTAGCTTGCTCCGACAGGGATTAACGTTTAGGAAATGTAGTAATAAAAGTTGCTCTGCTGGCGATGAGGAGACTTTCCTCATTTGTCCATTAAAGTAAAGTAGAAAAGAAGAAGAAAAATATATAGGCTTTGTGCTCCATTTCCTATATACCCAATGTTTACTAGCCGGCTCACTGTTCCCTTATCTTTATGCACTAATCAAAGCCTTGTGCAAAGGGTGTGCAAACTGTGCATCTCCCTCTCAGCTTCAGCAGGCAGGCCGCCACGTGGAGCAAGGCTGAGGTTTCCAAGTGTCCTCATCCCTCAGGTCGCTAAATAAATATCTTACACAAGTACGCTGACGGCTGAATCGACCCTGTGTGTGTTTCCTGAACAAGTCCCACAATCACGCTAGGGTATATCCATCAATTCTAACACCATTCCAAATAGTACTCAAACTGGAAAACTAACAACTACTCAGAAAAATTGTCCTGAAGTGTAAATATCAATTGTCGTCAAAATTCAAGAACATTATTTACATTGACAATACATAATCTTTATACCTCCGTTCAATTTTTCGGAGTGGTTTATTTCTCGATGTGGGCACTAAATGGAATGGTGAATAGGAACTGGCAAAGATACGTCAGTTCGGCAAGCTTGTACGGTCATAAATGCAGGTCCTGGTGTCCCCGTCTGCCACGCCCCTACCTGAGAACTGCTGCTGCTGCTACTGTCGCTGCCGCTGCTACACCCCACACCCTATATCCCCCCGGCACCTTACCCCAGCACACACACCTCCAACACCATGACGCAGACGTTCGCTGGCAGAAGGAGACTCAATATGGCACTAATACTATGGCTAAGGCTGTGAGTGTGTTCACCAGTTGTACGCGGCATTCCAAACAGTTCACGCATCAGGAAAAAAATACTTGAGAGAATTGTGTTGAGGTATAAAAAAAATAACTATTACCAGAATAAAAAAAATCCTCACCACTCTCCATTTTGACAATATCATCAACTTCATACCTAAATTTAACATCTATTTTTACACTGTTGTTTGATTTCCTATAAGTGTTAACCTGACATGAGAACTGAGATGAGACAAAAATTAAACGTTGACAAAATAAGACTCGATTATCAAACCTCATTTCCTCAGCGTAACTATTTCCCGTAGTCATTTTTTTTCCCCTGATGCGAGTACAAATTGGATCTGTGCGTACAAATTGGCATGCACACCCTGGCTCGACAACAACAGCTCCGAGGTACAGTGACAGTGTTACAAAGAGAACTTGTACATAGAAAAAGAAGTCCCTAACATATTAAGTACATAAACATCTCGCATCTTTCGCTACTCTGTAAGTATCCATAGCACATCTACGGATCACACGGACATAAGTATAAATAAAAATAAATGAGACGCTCCTTTGATGAGAAAGTTTCAGGTGACAAGCGTAAGGATGAGGTGTGTCCGCCAGTTTGTACGCACCTCTCCATTTAGTACTCACCCGTTTTCTGTAATGTGAGTACTAATTGGAGAGGTGGATATGGCTGGCGAACATTCCCCACAGCACAGGTATTTTGCATGACACTTTGCGAGTCAGACCGAGGCAACACCAAGCAAGTCTATAGAGTCCACATTTTGAGCACGACACGACAGAGATCCGCTCCGTGTGCTCAATGCTCGACTAAAATGCAGAGGTTGTGAGTCATCTTTCCACGAAGACGAAATAATAAAAAGTATCCTTCAATTTTGAAAGTCCCTTCAAATAGAATCACGTATTTACGACACACAGGTGGCTAACGACTCACCTCACATGTTTCACTCTCGCCCTTCACATGTCTTTTGTTAGTCACTTCATTTTTATCTTTGTACAGTATCTTGAATCTCCATTGTCTGTTTGCCTTGTCCATTGGCCTCATTTTTTCCACCATTCACAGTTCACTAACTCAAACCATTCCACTGACTTTACCATTTGCCTTCCAGTGTTCATTAACTCAATAAGGCACATTGGGAGTTAGTCACTAAAAAAAATAAAAAAAATAAAATGAAATAAAAAAAGACCACTGACCAATATTTCCCTCTCAATCGTCTTCCTAACACAATAAGGCACACTCACGTTAGCCGCTGAAAAATTGGTCACACACACAAACACACACGGACACGCTAATGTTTCCTCACTTCACACACTTCAGAAAACCTCTTCATGGCGCTTCCCCAAGTTATCAGTCAGCAGTGTTGCCAGAACAGTGACCTTGCGTACACATCACTGGCAACATGCACTGCTCACTGTCCTGCCTTGCTTCATGCCTCCTTGCTGTGTGTGGCGAGGGAGGTGCAGCTCAGTGTGGGGTGAGGGCGTCTGAGGCAAGGGAGGAGCCGCAGCTGCTGGGGGGGGTGTCCAGGTGAGGCAGGGAGAGGTTCAAGTAGTCCTGTGAGGGATGTAAAGTAAGCATCAGACATCATCACTGTTTTTGCCATCATTCATTTACCGCGTCAGCAATGGTCATATATACATGGTTTTGAGGTTAGTATGACACGAGTTTTACCTTCCATTCAGTAAGAGTGGGGAGGGTAAGGTTCCATTTAATACGACAGGGAAGGGCAAGGTTATTAAGAAGAGTTTCATCTTTCATTCGGTACAACAGGGAAGGGTAAGGTTATCAAGACATGGGCTTCATTTCTAATCCTCCCAAACTCGTCACACCCAACACTCTGCCTCCAGGTACTCACGTCTGTGGAGGAGAGGGTGAGGATGCGGTCAAAGTCCTCGACGAGCTCCTTGAAGGTGGGCCGCTGGGTGGGCTGGTAGCGCCAACACTCCCTCATGATCATGTAGCTGCAGAGGAGGCAAGACATTGCATTGTAGGATCCACATAGCAAGTAAAAAGTATTTACAAAGTTCCAGACATATAAAAACACATAACTACACTGAAATGCTGCCTAACTGAAATACGGGATGGCATGGAGATACAAGCTTAAAGAGGGTTATAAGCTTATATTTTACAGCTTTATGTACAGCACTGATATTGAAGGAGTAGGAAGCTTAGCAGGAGCACAAACTTACATTTCAAGGGAGCAGTTTGAGGGCTTCTCCATCCTGTGACCCTCCCGCAGCAGCTGGAAGAGTTTCTCGACGGAGGGCACAGCGGGGTAGGGAGTGCCGCCCAGGGTCATGATCTCCCACAGCAGGATGCCAAAAGCCCACCTGAGGGAGACAAAAGTACTCCTCTTGATACTGTGACTCAACGTATTAACCCCTTGACTACGGATTTCATACAAGAAGACATCACCAAGCTACAGGAATGGAGCAAAAAATGGCTGCTACAATTCAGTGAAGAAAAATGTAAAGTCTTGCACCTTGGGAGGGGATATCAAGCACACCAGTACCAGTTGGAAAACACTCCGCTATCCACTACAAAGGCAAAGAAAGACCTGGGAGTATATGTTACCAGGTCACCAGCGAAAGCGAAATCTGTGCCAATTGCAGCGGACAGGTTAAAGAAACACACCGGAAATCCCTTTAGCATCTGGTGTTGAGTGGAAATAACGGATCATTGTGGAGAATTTTGTTTGGTTTGGGCGCTTACGATGACCCTGTGGAGGACTGTTGAAATGGCCCGATGAATAAAATGAACATGAGCAAATGAACAATTTCACTTGATAATAAGACTGTCAATGAGATGGATAATAACGTACAAAACAATTAACTACTACGGATGACGAATGAGGAGGACAAAAAAAAATTGATAGTGAATGAAGTAAATGAAAACAAATGAAAAACAAGACAAACTACAATAAACAAACTTGGCATTTTCATACATAAAAACATGCAGATCCACTAAACAACGACAACCAAAAGAATTACGACCAAAAAGAGTTTCCAACCCAACCCAACCCAACCCCTTGAGCTGCTTCCTTTACTGTAAAAATAAATAAAGAAAGAAAGAAAAAGAAAAAGAAAAAGAAAAAAAAATAAGATATACAGAAACATGTAGCCCAGACAAACACAGACATCCACTCCTTCCCCCAAACTAGAACCCCCCCTCGCCACATCCACCCTTCCACAAAACACTCACACATCAGACTGCGAGGTGTAGACGCGGTGGAAGAGAGCCTCGGGGGCCATCCACTTGACGGGGAGGCGGCCCTCGCTGGTCTTGCGGTAGTAGTCCTGGCTGTGGATGTCCCGGGCCAGCCCAAAGTCGGCAATCTTCATGATCCTGTCCTCACTGACTAGAACGTTGCGTGCAGCCAGATCTCGGTGGATGCACTGCCGAGGGAGGGAAGGGGATATTAGTGCATGGGGAAAGATCAGGTAGAGATGTATAGATAAAGTCAGGGGGAATTAATGAGGATGACAGTGTTTAGAGAGTACTGATAGATAGATAGACAGTGTAAGGGAGAATGAATGAGGCTGGTTGTGTGGTGAGTACAGGTAGAGAGGTAGAGATAAAGTCAGGGGGAATTAATGAGGATGACTGTGTGAGGAGAGTATTGATAGATAGATTGAGACAGTGTAAGGGGGAATGAGTGAGGCTGGTTGTGTGGTGAGTACAGGTAGAGAGGTAGAGATAAAGTCAGGGGGAATTAATGAGGATGGCTGTGTGGAGAGAGTACAGGTAGAGATATGGATATAGTCAAGGGGAGTCTGTGTGAAGGGAGTACAGGTAGAGATATGGATATAGTCAAGGGGAGTCTGTGTGAAGAGAGTACTGATAGATAGATAGATAGATAGAGACAATGTAAGGGCTGTGTGGATAGTACAGATAGAGAGATACAGATAGCGTTGGAGTAAATTAATACCTTCTTTGATGTGAGGTACTCCATGCCACGGGCGACCTGGAAGGCAAAGCTGACCAAGTCCTTCTGGGTGATGGTGTCCAGTTCCTGTCCGATGGCACGCTCATAGCCTGAGGACGGCCGGTTGTTCCTGAGGTAGTCCCGCAGGTTGCCATGAGCAGCGTACTCCACCACCACGTACAGCGGCCCGTCCTGGGTGCAGCAGCCGAGCAGGTTGATGATGTTGATGTGCGTTCCAATCATCTTCATCATTTCCATCTCTGACACCAAGTCCATGAGCTCTGAGTCAGTGTGGCCCTCTGGTGGTGGTGGGGAGACAAGGACGGGTTAGGACTATGAGGAAGACTGAGTAAGGAAAGGGAAAAGTAAAAGGCAGATGAAGAAAGGCAAGAAAGACTGAGTAAAGAAACCAAAGAGTGGCAAACAAGCAGAGAGGTACAGAAGACTGAGTAAGGAAACAAAAAGAGTAACAAACAGAAGCAGAAAGGCAATAAATCCTTACCTTTGAGCATCTTGACAGCAACAGTGGTGGCAAGATCTGGGCGGTTGACGCCTTGCACCTCGGCCCGCACCACCTTCCCGAAGGCGCCCTCCCCCAGGGACTCTCCCATGATGAGTCTGGCGCGCGGCAACTCCCAGTCAGCGTCCAGGGGCAGCTCGTACTCAGAGATGCTGGTCATCTCTGAGCCGAGGCGCGACCTGGACTGGCAGTGCTCTATCTTGATGGTGGGCACAAGGAGGGGCTCCTGCGAAGCATCAGAGTTCTGGTGCTCCACAATGACCTGCGGGAGAGTGGCCCTGAGTGGCACTGACCTTGTGTGCATGTGTGTGTGTGTGTGTGTGTGTGTGTATGAGGCTGTCTTTCCTGAGTGCTAAGATAGTACTTGTTACCTGCACTACGTTAATGACCCTGCCTTACCTAGCACTAAGCATTAACTTTCACTAACTCACACTGTATTTCATCCCACATCCCAGAAATGTCCCTTGAGAAGAATGAGCAAAGTGAGGCAACATAAAAATGGCAAGAGATTCCCAATAAAAGATGAGGCAACTAATATTCCCCAGTAAAACACGCAGGTGCTCTCACTCCCCGGCTGACCTTCTTGATCCAGTGCTGGGTGATGGCCTTGGCGCGCTCCAGCTCACTGGCTCGTCTCTTCTCCTTCTGCCAGCCCTTCCAGACAAACGACGCCACGATGCCGCCAATCAACAGCACCGCGAACAGCACCCCCGTCAGCACCATGATGGCGTGGTACTCGGCGTCCAGCAGGATGGGTTCAGCTGGGAGGGTGGCGATGGTGGTGGTGAGATTCAAGGGATGGTGGTGATGATGATGGTGATGGGTTATGGAAAAGTCATGACATAGCAAAGAGGAAAGGAGGAATTTGTTCACTTTTACACACAGTCCACTCACCACCAATCACCATACAGCCACTCACCACCAGTCACTATATGGCCCACTCACTACACAGTTCACTCACCGCCAACCACCACAGAGCCACACACCACAAGTCACCACACGACCCACCAATCACCACTCAGCCACTCACCATCAGTCACGCTCAGGTAGGCAGTGGAGAAGGAGGTGCCGAGGCTGTTGGCGGCAATGCAGGTGTACCAGCCGGCGTCTTTCTCCGTCACGTTCATCAGCACCAACACCTGGGGGTCCTCGGAGCTGGTGATGTTGCGCCCCTCCTGTGGTAGTGTTGAGGGTGTTCCAGTCAGTCGCCACACCCTCAAGGCTATCCATGCAACACTACTATTCCCATCTATTGTGCTGTGTTGTGTTGTGTTTCCAGGTGGGTGTAAAATCTCCTCTCATTACCTAGTCTTATATTGCAGGTATTAATGTATTTTTATTATATTATCCATATGTACTGTACTCCTATCTTAAAACTAATGTATTTTCCATCATTCTAACCTCCATGAGTATTATATTTACAGTAGTTATGGATATTTAGTGTTGTGCTCATTATTAGATATCTACTTTATATCCAAGATGAGTAAGCAAATGATAAGAATGCAATGTAGCAAATATCAAAGGCTGTGTAGATATTTTCGGCATTTGAAAGAACAGATATAATGTTTACTGCACCTGCTCATGTATACCCAAGCTGCATTAAAGGAAAAAAGTTACATTTGTTTTAGGTTTTGTCACGGAGAAGCATGTAGTTCACAGAATACAAGATCAAAGCAAAATTCAAGGCTACAGACAAAGGAGGTCTTAGCGTGACTCAAGTTAACCTGATTTGTGGCTTCCATTGTGACAAGTAGCTCGGCTGAGGCAGTGCGGAGCCATGTTGCTATTATTAGTCCTGAGTGTACTGAACCTCAGCTCTGTTTTATCAAATGTATATACAAGTGACTCATCAGCTTATTCTTCTTGTGCTTCTGTTTATGACAAGAGGCAGATCAAAGGACGTAGTAAAAAAACAAGGTCAACTATATGTTACTCCTATACAGCAAACGCTTTCTAAATCAATGTCTTAAATTTGTGAAATGTATATACAAGTGACTCATCAGCTTATTCTTCTTATGCTTCTGTTTATGACAAGAGGCAGATTAAAGGATGTAGTAAAAAAACAAGGTCAACTATATGTTACTCCTATACAGCAAACACTTTCTAAATCAATGTCTTAAATTTATGATGTGCACATAGTAAAAATCATTCTTCAATACAGTATAAAAACATGCAAGCTATAATATACAGCTGTTAGGTGCCTACAACTACTACAAGCATAAAACTACTGCTACTACTACTACTACTACTACTACTACTACTACTACTGCTGCTGCTACTGCTACCATCGCTTATGTTTACAGTACCAACACACAAAACTCTATTATGCACATGACAGCCACAAAATAAGATCACATATCAACACATACAACGGGCAGGAGATAAGAGCGAAGTTGAGAAGCACAAAGACACACACTATTCTCTCTCTCTCTCTCTCTCTCTCTCTCTCTCTCTCTCTCTCTCTCTCTCGATCGCTCTCACTCGATCGCTCACACTCTCACTCGCTCGCTCTCACTCGCTCACTCGCTCGCTCTCACTCGCTCACTCGTTCACTCCCCTCGCTCACTCGCTCACTCCCCTCGCTCACTCGTTCACTCCCCTCGCTCACTCGCTCACTTCCCTCGCTCACTCGCTCACTCGTTCACTTCCCTCGCTCACTCGCTCACTCGTTCACTCCCCTCGCTCACTCGCTCACTCCCCTCGCTCACTCGCTCACTCCCCTCGCTCACTCGTTCACTCCCCTCGCTCACTCGCTCACTCCCCTCGCTCACTCGCTCACTCCCTCCTCACCTCACTCCTCACCTCCTCTCCCTCTCCTCACCTCACTCGCTCACCCCTCGCTCGCTCACTGCTCACCTCGCTCACTCCTCCTCCCTCACCCCCGCTCACTCGCTCACTCCCCTTGCTCACTCGCTCACTTGTTCACTCCCCTCGCTCACTCGCTCACTCCCCTTGCTCACTCGCTCACTCCCCTCGCTCACTCGTTCACTCCCCTCGCTCACCTCTTCACTCCCCTCGCTCACTCGCTCACTCCCCTCGCTCACTCGCTCACTTTCCTCGCTCACTCCCCTCGCTCACTCGCTCACTTCCCTCGCTCACTCGCTCACTCCCCTCGCTCACTCGCCCACTCCCCTCGCTTCCTCGCTCGCTCACTCACTCTCTCTCTCTTTTGCAAGTAGCACTTCATTCAGGCAAACAAACTGAGCACAATGAACGAACAACAAACAAAAGGCAACACACCAAAAAATATAAAGAAATGGGTCTAATGATGAAGCAGAATTCATTATACCACTCACAACTCACCATCTCATCCTCATTAGTGGTTATTATCAATCAACATCATCATCATCATCATCATGTTTCTCGCAAAGTGGCATTGGTCTGAAATACGCCACGTCCAAGTGTGGCGATGCGTACACAGACTCATGTACGTATTAGTTCCATGCTGTGTGCGTCTTATAATATTGCTTGTGTGCATGCAACAGCAACACACACACACACACACACACACACACACACACACACACACACACACACACACACAAACATTCCTATAAATGCGTGCGGTTGCTTGATTCATATATGTACGTGCAGCCAGCTATGTGCGTGTGTTAGTCTTGCCACACACACACATACACACACGCACACACACACACACTCGGAGGGGCTCAACAAGGCACTGAATCGGCCTGCTCCTCGTGGCACTCCTGACCTTGCCCTTGAGAGCCAGCGCGAGTGTCTCTGGGTCTATCAACACCTCAGGCTTCGTATCCTCCTTGGCGCTGGACCAGGTGAACGGCAGGTCCTTACGCCACACCACAAAGGGCATCAGTGTGTTCTCGGTCCAGATGCCGACCTGGAACACCACCTCGCCGCCCTGCGTGACGGTGGTGTTCTCGAGGCTCTTGGTGAAGATGGGCCTCGAGGGGATGTGCTCTACGATGGTGAGAAGTCTTGGGTTAGTCCCCTTCCTCGGTCGGTCCTTTTTTAATGCCTTTGATGCTTGTTTTGTTTTGTTAGCTTACCTTTCAGGGGTATTCTTCATTACCTCCTCCTCCTCCTCCTCCTCCTCCTCCGTCTTGCTTTTTTGTTAGTTTTATCTTTACTGTTGACCACCTTTTCCTCCTCCTCCTCCTCCTCCTCATAGGTGTGTTAGTGGTCATTAGCAATCTCTTTCACCTGGTTACCTGGGTTTAGTTCACCACCACCATCACCGCCACCTTTGTGATTACTCTTGGAAGGAAATCAACAGGATACAGAAGGCTACAAGAGAGGAAGAGGCTTGGATGATGCTGTGTTGTGTCCCTTTTTGAATGCTTTAGCTGCTCCCTCCACTTGACTATGACAGCATTTTTTTAGAATATTAGCGAATGTCTTTAACCTCAGTATGAACAGGAACTAACAATTCGGGGATGTTAATAAGAAAATCCTCCCATACTGAAGCGACTGTGGGCAAGACTTCACCAATACACGAACAAATTCTTACACAGTTATATTTTTCTTCACTGCATTGACTAGAAAACACAAACTTTAATTTCCTTGGCAGTTACAACCATTTAGAGGCATGGATCGGAGAGTAATCCCCTGACTTTGGCCTTACATCCATCATTTCTAGGGATAAAAAAGCTGAACAGAGGGAGGAACATTAAGGTGACGTTTATATACTCCAGCAGCAACAAGGAACACGGAACAGCTCCACCCAAACACATTTTTAGAGGCTCCACGGGCCACCCTCCACCTGCTCGCTGACACACAAACAGCAAACGGGTGGAAGGTAAGCCAACGTCTAAACCCAAAGCAACCACAGACAAAAAAAATAGACATAGGAAAGACATACAGACAAGACAGACAGACCAGACGATACACTACCACCACCATCACCACCACCACCATATCTACTCCCATAAGTATACCCTACCACCACCACCACTACCACCACCACCAGCGTTACCAGCACCACCCCAACACAGGTTCTCGGAGTTACCTTGACGATAAACAATCTGTCTATAATATTCCCCTTGTCGTCCACTCCATTATAGCGCGTGGAGTGCTTGAGCCAGGTGATATACGGCACGAGGTCGCTAATCACAGAGCAGGTCAGCTTCACCTCGCTGCCCTGAACCACCGTCTGGTTACTCAGCTCCTTGTTTATGATTGGCCGGCTTGGGAGGCGCTCTAGAGGCAGGTGGGATATGTGTGACTCTCTGGTACTCATCATTGGCACTGGTTTTACATGGCACTTGTCCCTAATGTCATTCTGAACAGCTGTTATAGTGTTCCTTATATATATATACTTCTCTCTCTCTCTCTCTCTCTCTCTCTCTCTCTCTCTCTCTCTCTCTCTCTCTCTACAGGCCCTGTTTATCAACACTTAACTACCACCCTTCAATCCCAATCCATATTCATCAAAACAGCTTCAGTTTCACTCATTTCCCTATCCCTGCCCTTCTAATCATCTCTATGACTGTTTATTAGCACTGTTAACTACCACTCTTCAATTCTCCACATCATTCATCAAAACAGCTTCAAGGTCACTCATTTTCCTATCCCTCTCCTTCTAATCATCTCTATGACTCTATGTACTGCCCCTCTTTCACGGCACCATTACTCCCAATCCCTTCTGACTTGCTGCCAATCTTCCGAGGTCTCCTGTCGGGCTAAGTAATGTCTCCGTCGGTCTAACCCTCCCGGCGCCAGTACCTTGTCAATCACTGTGTCATGGTACTGATCCCCAAGTGTCGCTCATCGTAACTGCTGTGGATACTTATATATACTCCTATTGTTGCTCATGTTACTCTATTACCATTGTATCCTATGTAAATATCTGTGTTAATGTTATAATGTTGCAATGTTCCCAAGGCTATTTATGCATTGCAGTGTTTCATCTTATTTCAGCTCATCTCATTTTAACTCCTTTTTATCTGCATTGTAAACACCCTCTCTTCTATGGTGTCCTATATTAACATTATATCCTCATTTTTCTTCCTCTATATCATCATAATCATCGTTTTTCTTTCCATTTTTATCATCATAGCTGTCAAGTTTTTGTTTCTATCATCATATTCATCTTAGTGATTATCTTCTTTTTCTTTGTCATCATAATCATATTCTCTTCTATTTGCCCTTCTTATCAAACTCATTTCACCCACTCCTGTTTCCCCATAACATTATAATCATCTCCATCTCCTCTATATTCCCTCTCTTCTCTTTTTTTCCCCCCATGTTATCATAAATGTCTAAGTATCATTACATCCACTGCCACTTCCTTAATATCATCTCACATTTCTTTCTTAATATCATCTCACATTTCTTTCTTAATATCATCTCACATTTCTTTCTTTAAATCATCTCTCATTTCTTTCTTAATATCATCTCACATTTCTTTCTTAATATCATCTCACATTTCTTTCTTTAAATCATCTCACATTTCTTTCTTAATATCATCTCACATTTCTTTCTTTAAATCATCTCACATTTCTTTCTTTAAATCATCTCACATTTCTTTCTTTAAATCATCTCACATTTCTTTCTTAATATCATCTCACATTTCTTTCTTAATATCATCTCACATTTCTTTCTTTAAATCATCTCACATTTCTTTCTTAATATCATCTCACATTTCTTTCTTAATATCATCTCACATTCCATTCTTAATATCATCTCAATTTCCTTCTTTATATCATCTCACATTTCCTTCTTTATATCATCTCTCATTTCTTTCTTAATATCATCTCACATTTCTTTCTTAATATCATCTCACATTTCTTTCTTAATATCATCTCACATTTCTTTCTTTAAATCATCTCACATTTCCTTCTTTAAATCATCTCTCATTTCTTTCTAAATATCATCTCACATTCCATTCTTAATATCATCTCAATTTCCTTCTTTATATCATCTCACATTTCCTTCTTTATATCATCTCTCATTTCTTTCTTAATATCATCTCACATTCCATTCTTAATATCATCTCACATTTCCTTCATCTCATATTCTCACCTCTCCACCATCATCACCTCATCCTTCTCACCTACCCGTTTCATGCCCATCATATCGCCATTTCTATCTCCCATCCCTCACACACACTCCCATCTCCCTTCTAATGGCATCCTCTACCTATGTTCCCCATCTCCCTATCACCACCACCTTCACCCTCCCCAGCCTCCTCTTCCTAGTCTTCCCCTTCACAGGTTCCTGGTCACCCTACCACCACAAGGAGTACATGATGTTAGTATAAGGAAGACAGTCACACTTGTAAAATATATAAGTTAATACCAGTCCATGTCTTCTGTGAACTGTAGTGATGATATAAGAGTGGCAATAATAATGTTAGACAAAAAATAAAAATATATACTATGTGAAACTAAAATGTTATATGAGAAGTGGATCAACATGAGGGAAAAAAGTATCACGTTGCAAAATGATGAACTGATAAATTTCAATATGAACTAATGAATTAAAGTTTGCTTGGACTCTGATAATAATGCCAATAATCGTAATAATAATAATAATAATAATAATAATAATAATAATAATAATAATAATAATACGAAGAAGAAGAAGAAGAAGAAGAAGAAGAAGAAGAAGAAGAAGAAGAAGATGAAGAAGAAGAAGAAGAAGAAAGGAGAAAAAGAACAAGAACTCAAACAAGAACATGAACAAAAGGAAGAAGAGGCTAAGAGAAAAGAAAGACAAAAGAAAAGTACAAGCAAGACGAAAAGATGAAAACAAAAACAAAAAAACAAAAAATAAAGCAAAAAAAAAAAAGGGAAAAAATATCAAGAAAAACGAAAATAAGAAGAAAAAATGAGAACAGAAAAAATAATAAGACAAGAGGAAAAGAGAACAGGAAGAATGAATAAAAGAAAAAGAACAAGAATAAAAGAACAAAAAAATAAGAGAAAAAATAGAAAAAAAAACATTAAAAAGCAAGACAACACCCAAAAAATAAAAAATAAATAAAAAAATAAATAAAAAACACTACCACCACCACCACAGGGACCACTCACCCACGACCTCGAGGGCGTAGGTGTGGTTGACGCCGCCGCACTCGTTGAAGACCATACAGGTGTAGTTGCCGGAGTCCGCGGGCACCAGGTTCTCCATTTTCAGCATCGCGCCCTTGATCTTCACGTCCCCGAGCTGGCGCACCGGTTTCTCCCCGTTCTGTGAGGGGGAGAGAGAGGGGATGTGAGGGAGGTGCAGCGTTGCCAGATTATCGTATTCACCACATCGTATTTATTACTCTTAAGCCTCAAACTCTCGTACCTACACAAATAACGATAGAAAATTGAAGTTAGCGTTAAAACTCCTATTTATTGATGTTTGTTTGTTTGTTTTTGCTATAGTTATTGGTCAGAAACCACGAAAATGCAATGCGATAAGTACGATAATTTGGCAACGCTGGGGAGGGGATGTGAGGGAGGGGATGTGAGGAAGAGTGTGAAGTAGAGGGAGTGTGCAAGGGAGGGTGTGCGGAGGAGTGTGAGGAAGCGTGAGAGAGCCTGGGTGCGATGGACGGCATAAGAAGGGTAGAGAGGGAGAGTGAGAGGGAAGGGAGAGTGTGCAAGGGAGGGTGTGCAGAGGAGTGTGAGAGAGCCTGAGTGCGATGGACGGTATATAAGAAGGGGAGAGAGGGAGAGGGTGAGAGGGAAGGGAGGGTATGAGGTAGGGTTTATGTTTGGGGGAGAGTGAGAAAGTGAGGGGAACGGAGAGAGGGGGAGCAGAATGATAGGATGGAAGAGAGTATGAGGGAGGGTGCGTGAGGGAGGGTGTGTGAGGGAGGGTGTGTGAGGGAGGGTGTGTGAGGGAGGGTGTGTGAGGGAGGGTGTGTGAGGGAGGGTGCGTGAGGGAGGGTGCGTGAGGGAGGGTGTGTGAGGGAGGGTGCGTGAGGGAGGGTGCGTGAGGGAAGGTGTGTGAGGGAGAGCAAGGGAAAAAGTGAGAGCGTGGGGAATGAAAGGGGAAAAATAAGGGAGGGTGTGAGGAAGGGTGTTAGAAGAAGAGTGAGAATGGGAAAGTATGAGGTGGAAGTAGAATGAGAGTAGGTGGGGGGAGGTAGAGACTAGAGAGTGACTGAGAGGGAATAGGGAAGGGAAGGAGAGGGGAAGGGAGGAAGAGGGAAAATAGGCCGTGAGGAAGGAAAGGAAACATGTATATATAGGGGTAAAAAAAAAAGCGTGTGTATATATATAAGAAGAAGAGTATTTTTTCCATCCACCTCTACATCTACATTTATATATTAATTATCTACATTTATTATCTACATTTCCATCAACAAGGCAAACTAAATAAAAGCGAATTTCTTCATTTAATATATTCTTCCCTTTCACAAGTTCATCCCTTTCTTAAAAGCCGAATAATAAAAGGAAAGAAAAAGACCGCGGAAGCAGGTTTTCTTTCTATCCTTCTGTCTTTTCTCATCTGGTCTGGCGAGTGAGGAGGAGCAGGAGGAGGAGGAGGAGGAGGAACAGGAGGAGGAGGAGCGGAAAGAAAGAAAGAAAGACTGAGAAAGCACTTGTTTTATCTCCGTCTTTTCTAATCTGTGGCGATGCTTGAGGGAAGAGGATGTGAAGGATCAGGAAGAGGAGGAAGAGGAGGAGTGTCAGGCAGTCAGAGTGTATCACAGAATCCAGGAGGTCGTGTAAGAATAGGCTCGCCGTGGCTAGCACAACGCACGGCCACTGTCCATCATTAGAGACACAAGACAAGACAGGCCGCAAGACACAAAGCGGGGATGCCAGGCGCCAGGCAGGACTACGTGGGAGTGTCAGGGAGCTCAGGCAAGACAAAGCAAGGCAAGGTTAGGTTAGGGTAGGTTAGGTTAGGAAAGAAGAAATGTTAAGAAGTAGTAGGTGAGATGAGGTCAGGTAGTTTTAAAGGTAAGAAAGGAAAGAAAGGTTAAGTTAGGTTAGGTTAGGAAAGAAGAAAGGTTTGGTGAGATGAGGTCGGTAAAAGTTTTAAAGGTAAGAAAAAGGAAAGGAAGGTTAGGTTAAGTTAGGTTAGTAAAGAAGAAATGAAAAGAAAGGTTTGGCTAGGTGAGATGAGGTCGGTAAAAGTTGTAAAGGTAAGAAAAAGGAAAGGAAGGTTATGTTATGTTAGGTTAGTAATGAAGAAATGAAAAGAAAAGTTTGGTTAGGTGAGATGAGGTCAGGTATACGTTTTAAAGGTAAGAAAAAGGAAAGAAAGGTGAGGTTAGGAAAGAAGAAATGAAAAGAAAGGTGAAATTAGGTCAGGTAAACGTTTTAAGGTAGGGAAGAGGAAATGAAGGTTGGGTTACGTTAGGGAAGGTCAGGTAAGGTAAGTGATCTGTAGGTAAAATGTTTGAAGGTAAGGAAATTACAAGAAAGATTCGGTTGCACTGAAGGTAACACTCTGTAGGTAAAACATTTTATGGGTAAGAAAAAAAGAGAAAGGTTCGATTAAGTGCAGTGAGGTCAGGTAAGTTAAGGGCTCAGTAGGTAAAACGTTTTAAGGTAGGGAAAATGAGAGAAAGCTTTGGTTAGGTAAAGTGAGGTTAGATAGGGTAAGGGATCCGTAGGTAAGACGTTTTAAGGTAAGGAAAAGGAAAGAAAGGTTCGATCAAGTGAAGTGAGGTCAGGTAAGGTAAGGGCTCTGTGGGTAAGACGTTTTAAGGTAAGGAAAGGGAGAGAAAGGTTCGATCAAGTGAAGTGAGGTCAGGTAAGGTAAGGGCTCTGTAGGTAAGACTTTTTAGGTAAGGAAAAGAAAAGAAAGATTTAGTTAGATGAAGTGAGGTCAGGTAAACAATCTGTAGGTAAAACATTTTATAGGTAAGAAAAGGGAAGGAAAGAAAGGTTCGGTTAGGAAAAGTGAGGTCAGGTAAGGTACGGATTCTGTAGGTAAGACGTTTTATAGGTAAGAAAAGGGAAGGAAAGAGAGAGAGAGAGAGAGAGAGAGAGAGAGAGAGAGAGAGAGAGAGAGAGAGAGAGAGAGAGAGAGAGAGAGAGAGAGAGAGAGAGAGAGAGAGAGAGAGAGAGAGAGAGAGAGAGAGAGAGAGAGAGAGAGAGAGAGAGAGAGAGAGAGAGAGAGCGAGAGAGAGAGAGAGAGAGAGCGAGAGAGAGAGAGAGAGAGAGAGAGAGAGAGAGAGAGAGAGAGAGAGAGAGAGAGAGAGAGAGAGAGAGAGAGAGAGAGAGAGAGAGAGAGAGAGAGAGAGAGAGAGAGAGAGAGAGAGAGAGAGAGAGAGAGAGAGGAGCTGGATGCCCCCCAATCCGTAAGCAGTGACCCAAAACTGTAGCCTTCTCTTCTCCAGACCCGCCGTTCACCATATCCGATCGCTAACCACTATGCCACTACCTCTATCTACCTATCTACCTGCGTGTCTACCTGTCTTGCACCTTATACCTATCTAGTTACCTACCTTCCTCTCATCTGTCTTTCTGTCCATTCCTTATCTTATATCTATCTACCTCATCACCTCTCTACCTATCCTACCCATATCTATATCTATCTATATACCTTCCTACTTACCTGTCTTTTTTTTTAACAACAAAGGAGACAGCTCAAGGGCACAAAAAAAGGAAACAATAATAAAAAAAAAGCCAGCAAATCTATCAGTAGTTCTATCTGTAGTTACCTTAATTATCTATCTAGTTACCTGCCCATATACCCACCTGTCAACCTGTCCTGTACTTTATACCTACCTACCTACCTAACTTAACCTACCAACCTGCACCTTATATCTATCTGTCTATCTACTCTCCTACTTACCCAGCTGTACCTTATATCCATCTACTTACCTCCTTACCTATCCTTACCTTACTTTATATGCATCTATCTCCCTCCCTACCTATCTAACCGCCCACCAGGGTTACCAAATTATCGTATTAAGCCACTCAGCACGTCATATTTTCCGGTTTCTGAGTCATAGCTATCGCAAACAAACGCCAATAAGTAATGTTTTTAACGAGAACTTTAACTGGTATTTCGTTATCTGTGTGGGTAAGAAAGTTTTGGGCCCTTGAACTGACAAATGCGATGTTTTGAGTACGTTAATTTGCCAACTCTGCCGCCCACCTCTCTACACCCATTCTTACCTTGAGCCACGAGATGTTGACCTGCGAGCCGCGCGCCTGGCACTTGAGTTCGGCCACATTCCCCGCCGGCTTGATCATGAGCCCGTTGAGCGTCTTGATGAACTCCGGGGGCACGCAGGAGAGCTCGTCCTCGTCCAACACCTTGCTGTCCGCGTGGAGGGCCTGCGTGGAGGGTGAAGGGAGGGGGTAAGAGGGGAGGGAGGGAGAAAGGGGTAGAAAGGTGTAGGGTGATTGAGATGGATTAAGGTATTTGTCGAAGGTGATTGATTGATTGATTGAATGATTAAGATTAAGTGAATTGATTGGGGTTCTGGGTTGTTGATTTTTTTATGTGTGAATGTGTGTGTGTGTGTGTGTGTGTGTGTGTGTGTACCTGCGGCAGAGTGGGCGCGGGCTCCATGACGTGCAGTGTGTAGTTGACCCAGCCGCGGTGAGACCCCGAGCCCGACCACCGACACGCCCACACGCCCGCGTCCTCCAGCCGAGCCTCCTTCACGCGCAGCTTGGGCCAGGCGCGGCTGTGTGAGGGGAGGGAAGAAGGAGGTTAACCATAAGTGATAAAAGATTAAAGGAAATGATTTACTGTATTTTGTAGCTGTAGCGTTTTGTAACAATGAAAATGAAGGTAGATGCTGCAGTACTTTGTTGTATTCAATAGTAATAAAGGAAAGAAGGAAGAGGTTAAATTGTTGTGTTCTGTAGTAGTAAAGGCAAAAGAGGGAAGATGTAGCCATATTTAGTAGTGCAGTATATGGAGGTTGTACTTATTTTTGTGAGTAAATACATTAACAGACAGAGAGAGAAAAACAGACAATATATACAGACATTTCTACTTATGTCAGAGCAATATAAATTCTCTCTCTCTCTCTCTCTCTCTCTCTCTCTCTCTCTCTCTCTCTCTCTCTCTCTCTCTCTCTCTCTCTCTCTGAAGCTGTCTGATCACTACGAGAGACTTGAAAAACGTGTAAAATGCGACCACACGTAAAATTACGGTAGCGTCTGAGTGTATGGAGAGAGACGGCGACAGGTGACGACGAGGGAGATGATAGGTGGGAAGAAACGGCGAGGGGGTGGAGGGCGAGGGGAGTGTTATCATTATTACTATTATTATTATTATTATTATTATTATTATTATTATTATTACCACTACCACGACTACTGCTACTACTACTACTACTGATATTAAAAAGAAAACGAGTACGAACAAGAATAAGAATAATTGAAAGAAAGAAAAGTAGAATAAGAATAAGAGGAAGACGAAAAAGAAGAGCAAGAAGAAGAAGAAGAAGAAGAAGAAGAAGAAGAAGAAAGAAGGAGGAGGAGAAGACAATCCGCATAAAAGACAAAATGAAATAAATTACGTTCATGCGCATTAGAAGTACAAAGAACGAAGAGGGAAGCATGAAGTGTATGTGTGTGTGTGTGTGTGTGTGTGTGTGTGTGTGTGTGTGTGTGTGTGTGTGTCCCCTTCCCCCCGCCCCACGTTTACACGCACGGTGGGTGGCAAGAGGGTGGCGTGGGTGAGTTACGCGCGTGTTTTTTGTTTTTCTTCCCGGCGTAAGTTGTAACCTCGCCTTTGGTACGTGTGTGGTGGGTGGGCGGTGCGTGTGCGCGTGCGTTTTGCGTGTGTGTGTGTGTGTGTGTGTGTGTGTGTGTGTGTGTGTGTGTGTTAAGACAGAACAAGAACAAGAGCAAGAACAAAAACAAGACCAAAAAGAACAAGAAAAAGAACAAGAAAATTCAGAAACAGTCGGTCAGGTGTGTAAATAGCCAAAGAAGAACAAGATGAAGATGAAGAAGAAGAAGAAGAAGAAAACGAAGAAGAAGAAGAAAAAGAAGAACAAGAACAAGAAGATGAACAACAACAACAACAACAACAACAACAACAACAACAACAACAACAACAACAACAGCAAGAACAAGAACAGCAAGAACAAGGAGTCAGTCAGGTGAATTAGCAGGTAAACGTATATAATCAACTCTACGCAAGCACAGGTAAAAAAAAAAAGGATAACCTGGAGCCCTCACTTAATAACAGCCAAGGACAACACTCAACAACAAAAAAATAATAACATGCAGCAGAGTATCACAGGTGTTCAGCCAGGCGAGTAAGCAGGTAGAGATACAGGTATGCCCAGGTAAGAACATATATAGCTACAGGTGAAAAAAGGAATTCACCTGGACCCAGTAATAATCGAACAAGCATACGGTGAGCGGGAGAGACCAGGTAAGTAAGCATGTAAAAATAATCAGGTAGAAATGCAGAGAAGGGCAGGTAAGTCAGAGGAAGTCACCTGGAACCGCTAATGAACGCGGGAAACATTGGAATTCAGACAGGCAAGTAGCAGGCAAGACCACCAACTATTGTTAATAAAAAATAATAAAATATGTATATAAATGCGCATATGCAGGTAAGTCAAACGAAGACACCTGGAGCCATTATCAAACACACAGGTATCATTGCAATTTAGACAGGTAGGTAATTTAGCGACTGAGACCACCAACAATGACACAAAACGAAAAACTTGTACATAACAGAAAATAAAGAAGAGAAGAACAAGCTGAGTATTGCAAAGATGAGGAGATAAGGACAGGTAAATCATTGCACAGGTAGGATGATTAACTTACCTGGAGGCGACTATAATATAAAAACAAAAACAATATAAAACAATGAATAAAATGAATAAGAGGAGAACATGATCGTTATAGCGAAGATAAGCAGGTGAGGACAGGTAAATCAGTGCACAGGTAGGATGATTAACTTACCTGGAGGCGACTATAATATAAAACAAAACTAAAACAATATAAAACAATGAATAAAATGAATAAGAGGAGAACATGATGGTTATAGCGAAGATAAGCAGGTGAGGACAGGTAAATCAGTGCACAGGTAGGGTCATTAAGTTACCTGGAGGCGACTATAATATCAAAAACAATATAAAACAATAAATAAAATGAATAAGAGGAGAAAATGATGGTTATAGCGAAGATAAGCAGGTGAGGACAGGTAAATCAGTGCACAGGTAGGGTCATTAAGTTACCTGGAGGCGATGGTCCTGATGCGGGAGGGCTGGGTGTCGCGCAGAGGCTGGCTATTGAAGAACCAGACCGCCTCGAAGTCCTGGGGCGGCGGCGACCTCATGACGTTCTGGGGGCGGCACTTGAGACGGAACCGATCCCCAAGCATGACCTTCCTCTGCTGGTGCGAAGAGTGGATCGACCTCGCCTCTGCTGCCCCTCCTTCTGCGCCTTCTTCAGCTACATCGTCTTCGTCTACTCCGTTTTCTTCGAGTCCGTCATACAAGTCATCCTCCACAAATCCTTCCACCCCGACTTCTCCGTATTCAAAGCCGATGTCTGAGGTGTTTGTAAGGTTTGTTCCGCCTTCGCCTCCTCCTCCGCCGCCTCCTTCTTCGACTCCTTCGCCGTCTCCTCCTCCTCCTCTACCGTCGTCGTCATCGTAGGAATCTGAGGAGGATAAAAAAAGGTTGAATGTGGTTGAATGTAAGTAAGGATTAAAGTATAAGTATATATCTCTTCTTGCTCCTCCTCCTCCTCCTCCTCCTCCTCCTCCTCCTCCTCTTGTGTTGCTGGTATCCCCATAATCAGAAGAGAATAATGACGAGTAAATATGATTGTCAGGCGGAGTATTAGAAGCAAAGAGAGAAGGAGAGAGGAAAAAAAAGAGGAGCAAAAAGAGGAAGACGCAACTAAACTCCTGCTACTGATCCTCCTCCTCCTCCTCCTCCTCCTCCTTCTCCTCAAGGGTACTATTTCTAAACAGGTGTGTCGGCGGGGTGATTAGCAAGCACGAGAACAGCCCATGTAACTTCCGCACCTTGATTTACCTGTCTGTGCGTGCGTGTGTGTGTACCTGAGCATGTGCGTGTGTGTGTAGGTGGTGTGGGTGTAGGAGCAGCTAAGGGTGGGGTTGTCATGCTAGGGCGCCGGACTGTCACCCTTCCCCGCACGCTGGTTGCCCGCTATCTGAGGCGACATTAATTCCGATTGTCTTGTCTGTCTGCACGCGTCCCTCCCCCTCCCCGCCTCGCATGCTACTGAGTATGTCCAGCTCGGCCCCGTGTTGATATGCCCCGCCGCCTGCTGTTGTTTTAGCTAATATCGTAAGCCTGAACGGGTCTAATGTGGCCTCGTTTCTCTTACCAAATAAAGGAATGGAGAATAAATAGAATGAGGTTAGGAGGTAAACAAGGGGTCTTAAATAAGCTTTCTTTTCTTTGTAACTAAACTAAAAGAAACTAAAATATAATGGGAATGAATATAAGGTTAACATAGGCTCGTTTCTCCTCCCGAATAAAGAAAAGGAGACTAAATATGAGGTAAGGAAGGGGTCAAGAATAAGCTCCTTTTTTCTTCCCAAATAAAGGAGAGAAATAAGTCTACGAGGTAAGGAAGGGGCAAAAAATAAGCTACCTATCCTTTCTTCCCAAATATAGAAATGGGAACTTAGGAAATGAGGTAAGGGGTCTAATATACACTTTCTTTTCTTACCAAATAAAGAAATGAAGAATAAATATGAGTTAAAGTAAAATGCATAAAAAAATAAGCTCTTTTCCTATAAAATAAGGGAATGGAAAATTAAATAAATGATGAAGTAAATATATGTGTAAGTATTAAGTAATCAAGGAATGTCTTTGTTATTTAAACGTTGCTAAGAATGAAAATAAAGACATAACTGATTTAGATATTTACGAAGGCATGCCGAGGGAATTTTAAGTAGGTTGTCCTCTCTCCCTAAACGGGTTCATGAAGTGTGTAAAATATGTGAACGTAAAAAGAAAACATAAACGATACCTACGCGTTTATGAACATGAAGACAACGAAGAATCAATTTACTTATTTTATTTAAACCGAAGGAAATTTAAATAGATTATCTTCGCTTCCCAAACAAAAGCGATATGTAGTTAGTAAAATAAATAAGTAAAAAGGAAACTAAAAAAGATTCCTAAACGTGTATGAGAATGAAGAAAACGAAGAATCAATTTAAATATTCATATAAGCTGAAGGAATTTTAAATAGGTTATCTTCTCTTCTCCAATGAATACATGAAGTTAGCAAATTATATAAGTAAAGGGAAATATATATGATGCCTACAGGTTTAATGAAGAAAATAAAGAGAGTTGTTTTAAATATTCATGTGAGCTGAAGGAAATTTAAATAGGTTATCTTCTCTTCTCCAATGAATACATGAAGTTAGCAAATTATATAAGTAAAGGGAAATATATATGATGCCTACAGGTTTAATGAAGAAAATAAAGAGAGTTGTTTTAAATATTCATGTGAGCTGAAGGAAATTTAAATAGGTTATCTTCTCTTCTCCAATGAATACATGAAGTTAGCAAATTATATAAGTAAAGGGAAATATATGATGCCTACAGGTTTAATGAAGAAAATAAAGAGAGTTGTTTTAAATATTCATGTGAGCTGAAGGAATTTTAAATAGGTTATCTTCTCTTCTCCAATGAATACATGAAGTTAGCAAATTATATAAGTAAAGGGAAATATATATGATGCTTACAGGTTTAATGAACAAAGAAAAGAGAGTTGTTTTAAATATTCATGTAACCTGAAGGAATTTTAAATAGGTTATCTTCTCTTCTCCAATGAATACATGAAGTTAGCAAATTATATAAGTAAAGGGAAATATATATGATGCCTACAGGTTTAATGAAGAAAATAAAGAGAGTTGTTTTAAATATTCATGTGAGCTGAAGGAATTTTAAATAGGTTATCTTCTCTTCTCCAATGAATACATGAAGTTAATAAATTACATATGTAGAGGGAAATATATATGATGCCTACACGCTCAATGAAGAAAGAAAAGAGTTGTATTAAATATTTATGCCACCTGAAGGAATTTTAAATAGGTTATCTTCTCTTCCCCAATGAATACATGAAGTTAGTAAATTATATATGTAGAGGGAAATATATATGATGCCTACACGCTCAATGAAGAAAGAAAAGAGAGTTGCTTTAAATATTTATGTGAGCTGAAGGAGTCTAAAATAGGTTATCTTCGCTTCCCAAATAAAAAAAGAAAGTAGTTGAAATATTAAGTAAAAGAAAACATATACGATACCAAAACGTTAAGGAAAATCAAGACGTGGTTAGTAAATTATATACGTAGAGGGGAATATAAATGACACCTACACGTTAAGGAAAATCAAGACGTGGTTAGTAAATTATATACGTAGAGGGAAATATAAATGACACCTACACGTTAAGGAAAATCAAGACGTGGTTAGTAAATTATATACGTAGAGGGAAATATAAATGACACCTACACGTTAAGGAAAATCAAGACGTGGTTAGTAAATTATATACGTAGAGGGGAATATAAATACACCTACACGTTAAGGAAAATCAAGACGTGGTTAGTAAATTATATACGTAGAGGGGAATATAAATGACACCTACACGTTAAGGAAAATCAAGACGTGGTTGGTAAATTATATACGTAGAGGGGAATATAAATGACACCTACACGTTGAGCGAATTAAGAAAAGAGAGTTGTTTTAAACATTTATGTGAGCTGAAGGAATCTTAAATAGGTTATCTTCGCTTCCAAAATAAAATAAATAAAAAGTAGTTGAAATATTAAGTAAAAGAAAACATAATACCAAAATGTTAAGGAAAATCAAGACACTGAAGAATCAATTTAAATATTTATGTTAAGCCGAAGGAATCTTAAATAGGATATCTTCGCTTCTCAAATATACACATGACCTCAGTAAAAAAAAAAAATAAGTAAAAGAAAATACAAACACAACTTAAACGTTTGTGAGGAAGAAGTGACCACGAGAATCCATTTAAATAGTTTTGTCTCTAAAAGGAAATCGTGCACGAAGAAAAATATACAATGACGATATAATGGAAAATAAATTGAGCATAACCGCGCGGTGTTCGAAGGGCTGCCATTTCTATCAGTGCGCGGCGGTCAAACACTCAAAACACGCGCGATAATGAACTGGAAATACGAAATAAGTGAGAGAGTTTGCCGGCTGCTGTTTTTTTCCTTCGATTTTTTTCTTTCCTTTTTCGAATTTCTCTGTTTTCTTTATTCTTTTCTCTATTCTATTTTACTTTCTCTATTCTCCATTTTCTCTATTCTACTTTACTTTCTTTATTCTCCATTTTCTCTGTACTTTACTTTCTCTATTCTCCATTTTCTCTATTCTACTTTACTTTCTCTATTCTCCATTTTCTCTATTCTACTTTACTTTCTCTATTCTACTTTACTTTCTCTATTCTCCATTTTCTCATATTTTCTTTTTCGATATTTTTTTTCTTTTCATTTTCAAGTCAACGTTTTTTTCTTTTATTTTTGTCTTTGTAAGCCGATTTTTTGTTCTTTTTCTTTTTTTTTCGTTAATACGTTGGTTTTCTCTTCACTTTTTCATTCTCAAATCGACGTTTTCTCTTAGTTTGTTTTCTTTCCAAGCAGATGTTTTTTTTCTTCCATTTTCATTTTTCGATCATTTCTTCTTTAACTCTCTTATCTTTCTATTTTCAGGTCAACGGTTTTCATCTATTTTCATTTTCAAATTGATGTTTTTACTTTTATATTCTGTTTTAAGTCGATTTTTTTCCTTATCTTTCTATTTTCAGGTCAACGGTTTTCATCTATTTTCATTTTCAAATTGATGTTTTTACTTTTATATTCTGTTTTAAGTCGATTTTTTTCCTTATCTTTCTATTTTCAGGTCAACGGTTTTCATCTATTTTCATTTTCAAATTGATGTTTTTACTTTTATATTCTGTTTTAAGTCGATTTTTTCTCTTATCTTTCTATTTTCAGGTGGACGTTCTTCTACTTTCATTTTTAAGTTGATGTTTTTGCTTTTCTATTCTGTTCTAAGTCGATTTTTTCTCTTATCTTTCTATTTTCAGGTCGACGTTCTGCGGGTGTTTACGACGGCCGCGCGCTCCTCCGCCTCGTCCTCTCCGCGTTTTTATTTAGTTTGCTTATCGGTAAATTCTTGTTAAGTCTCCCGTGGCTGTCGTTTTCTCCTTGTCGAGTGTCGTCTCTTCTTATCAAATTACCTTCCTCTCTTCTATTTTCTCTTAATTCTTCCTTAAGCCGACTCTTTCTCCTCCTCCTCCTCCTCCTCCTTCTCCCTCGTCTTCCTCCTCTTACGACTGGCATTCCTCTCTCCTTCCTTCCATCCGTTAGTTTTTTCTTTTTTTCATGCCTGCTTCTCTCTCTCTCTCTCTCTCTCTCTCTCTCTCTCTCTCTCTCTCTCTCTCTCTCTCTCTCTCTCTCTCTCTATTCTCCTTTCTTTCCTCTCTTCTTCTCTACTATTTACATCTCTTCTTTTCTCCCTACGTCCTTCTCTCCCTTCTCTCTTATCTCCCTCTTCGTTCCTTCCTCACTCCCTCCCTCTCCTTCCTCTCATCTCCCTCCATCTCCCCCTTAAAAATTCCCCTCCTGCCAATCCTTCTCTCTCTCCCTCTCTCTTCTTCTGGCTACCTACAATCCTGTCTCGCATCTCACCCTCCTTCCCTCCCACCTACCCCTTCCCATCCCTCGCCCACTCCTTCCCTCCCTCCCTCTCTCGCCCTTCCTCCTTCTCCCTCTCTCGGTAGTAACTCAGGAAGCCTCATCAGTACCCAGCATGAGGGCGACACCGGGCCAAATATATTATTATTCCACGAGAGATGAGATGAAGATAACGAGCGCCTACCAATACCACGGCGATGCGAGCTTGTGGCATACAGCAAGGGGGGACGAGGGACCGTGTACTCGATATCACCTCCCTCCCTGCCATGGCCTGTGATATTGGTCTTAATGTGTTGTTATTCAGATACTATGGCCAATACTAACACGGTGGGAGGTTTGGGGGTACAGAAAGGAGGAGACTAGGGACCTCATCTCCTGTAAGCCTGATCAACTTCTTCCCTACCTCCATGGCCTATGATAATGAGTTAGATGTTTTGTTATTCCGATACTATTAGCAATGGGGCCGTCTGGGGTATGTCGAGGTGGGAATCAGGTTCTCATCTCCTTGTAAACAGTCTCCCTTCCTTCTTTATCTCCTCCTGGTCTGTGATATTGAGTTTAATTTGCTGTTCTTTCGATACTATGGCCAATACAAACACGATGGGACGTCTGGGGTATGTCGAGGTGGGAATCAGGTCCTCATCTCTTTGTAAACAGTCTCCCTTCCTCCTCTATCTCCTCATGGTCTGTGATATTGGGTTTAATGTGCTGTTCTTTCGATACTATGGCCAATACAAACACGATGGGACGTCTGGGGTATGTCGAGGTGGGAATCAGGTCCTCATCTCTTTGTAAACAGTCTCCCTTCCTCCTCTATCTCCTCATGGTCTGTGATATTGGGTTTAATGTGCTGTTCTTTCGATACTATGGCCAATACAAACACGATGGGACGTCTGGGGTAAGTCAAGGTGGGAATCAGGTTCTCATCTCCTTGTAAACAGTCTCCCTTCCTTCTTTATCTCCTCATGGTCTGTGATATTGGGTTTAATGTGCTGTTCTTTCGATACTATGGCCAATACTAACACGATGGGATCTTGTGGGGTGCATCAAGGGGGGTTAGGGACCTCATCTCTTTGTAAACAGCCTCCCTTCCTCCTTTATCTCCTCCTGGTCTGTGATATTGAGTTTAATTTGCTGTTCTTTCGATACTATGGCCAATACAAACACGATGGGACGTCTGGGGTATGTCGAGGTGGGAATCAGGTCCTCATCTCTTTGTAAACAGTCTCCCTTCCTCCTCTATCTCCTCATGGTCTGTGATATTGGGTTTAATGTGCTGTTCTTCCTTCCTCCTCTATCTCCTCATGGTCTGTGATATTGGCAAACAGGATGGGACGTCTGGGGTAAGTCAAGGTGGGAATCAGGTTCTCATCTCTTTGTAAACAGCCTCCCTTCCTTCTCTATCTCCTCCTGGTCTGTGATATTGGGTTTAATGTGTTGTTCTTTCGATACTATGGCCAATACTAACACGATGGGATCTTGTGGGGTGCATCAAGGGGGGTTAGGGACCTTAGCTCTTTGTAAACAGTCTGCCCTCCTTTCTCTCTCTCTCTCTCTCTCTCTCTCTCTCTCTCTCTCTCTCTCTCTCTCTCTCTCTCTCTCTCTCTCTCTCTCTCTCTCTCTCTCTCTCTCTCTCTCTCTCTCTCTCTCTCTCTCTCTCTCTCTCTCGTTTGTGATAGGAGGTTAATAAAGTATCAATCCACTGGAGATGAGTTGGAGATAACGCGGAATCGACCTTTATTAACACGATGGGCGTTTGTGGCGTGCTTCAGAGAGGGATTCAGGGCCTTACCTCTTTCTGCTCTCCCTCCCTCTCCCCTTCCTCTCCCTCACTCACCCTCTCACCCACCCTCTCCCTCACCTCCATTCGTGTCCCTGTTCCTCCCTCTCCGTGTCTCTCTTCCTCTCTCCCTCTCCCTTTTTCGCGTTCTTACCTCTCCCTCTCCCCTTCTCTCCCTCCCTCTCACCTATCTTCTCCCTCCTTCCCTCTCATTTACCTCTCCTTTCTCCTCCTCCTTCCTCTCCCTCTCCTTCTCCTCTTCCTCCTCCCTCTCACCTCTCCTCTCCTCTCCTCCTCTCCCTTCCTCTCCTCCCTCTTCGTGTTCCTCTCCCTCTCCCCCTCCTGTCCCCCGCCATCCATCATGTCCAGTCGGGTTCAATGATTGGCTTTTGTCACCCGCGTCCCGTCCAATCACACGTCCACTTTCTAAACCCGCCGGCCAATGGGAGCGCGCGTGCCCCTGTCCCCCGCCGTGATTGGTGGGCGCCGGACGGAGTGATTTGCAATGTAAAGGAGGAGGCTTGTGGTGACCTGCTGGACCGGTTGTGGTGATGTGGTGGTGGTGAAGAGGTGATGATTGTAGGGAATTGTGGTGGTGGTGATGATTGTGGTGTGGTGGTGGTGGTGGGTGAAGTTGGTTGTGGTAGCTACTTTGTGGTGATGGTCATGACTTTGTGGCACTGGTGTTGTGGTGATGGTGATGGTGGTGGTGAGGTGATGGTGGTAGTGGTGATAAAGTTCGTTGTGTTTCTTTTTTATGGTGGTGGTGATGGTGGTGTTAGTGATGATGATGATGGTGTTGATGGTGGTGATAGTGGTAGTGCTGATAATGGTGGTGTTAGTGGTGGTGATGGTGGTGTTAGTGGTGGTGATAGTTGTGGTGATAGTGGTGTTAGTGGTAGTGATAGTGGTGGTACTGGCAAGGTGGTGGTGATGGTGGTGTTGAGTATTAATAAACCCACTCACACCCACCATCATCACCATCATTACCATTATCACCGCCACCATTACCATCATCACCTGCATCTTATTCTATTTTCATCACCACCACCACCACCTCCACCTTAGCCTTCACCACCTCCATCTGCTCCACTCCATCCATCTCCACCTCACTCACTACCCTGCCATTACGTTCTCTCATCACCACCACCACCACCACCACCCAATCGAGGCTATTATAAGCATCCTACGGGGCATCTCTCTCTCTCTCTCTCTCTCTCTCTCTCTCTCTCTCTCTCTCTCTCTCTCTCTCTCTCCTTCTCTCCTCTTTCCTCTCCTCCTTCTTTCTTCCTTCCTCTCCCTTCCTCCCTCCTTCCTTCCTTCCTTCTTTCTTCCTTCTCTCCCTCTTTTTTTCTTCCTCCCTCTTCTTTACTTCCTTCCCCTTACTTTTCTTCCCTCCCTCCCTTCCTTCCTTCCTTCCTTCCCTTCTTCTCCCTTCTCTCCTCTCCGTTCCTTCCCTCCTTCTCTTTCTCTCCCTCCCTCACTTCTCTTCCTTCCTTCCCTCCTTCCTTCCTTCCTTCCCTTCTTCTCCCTTCTCTCCTCTCCGTTTCTTCCCTCCTTCTCTTTCTCTCCCTCCCTCACTTCTCTTCCTTCCTTCTCTCCCTTCCTTCCTTATTTTCCCTTTCCTTCCCTTCCTTTCCTTCAACCTCCCTCACAGCCTACCACCACCCCCTCCCCCACCTACCCACCCCTCCCCCCTCCGCCCCCCCACCCCCAGCTTGGGTTCCCGGGCCTCTCCGCGGGTCTGGGTGGGGAAAAAATGTGCCCCATGTTTCCGGCGGTGGGGACATGTGTGAGCGCCACTCCCCACCCTCCCCCCTTCTCCCCTTCACCCCCCTTCTTTACCCTCCCCACGCCCATCAACCACCCATCGCTGCACTCCCCTTCCCATGCAGCTCTCTTCCCCTCGCTTTGCTTCCCTTCCCCTCCCCCATTACGAGTCATTCCCCATCTATTCCCAATCTTCCCCATTCATTCCCCATCTATTCCCAATCTTCCCCATCTACTCCCAGTCATCCCCGTTCATTCCCAGTCATCCCCATTCATTCCCCATCTATTTCCAGTCTTCCCCATTCATTCCCCATCCATTCCCAGTCTTCCCCATTCATTCCCCATCTATTCCCAGCCTTCCCTATTGAGTTTCCATTCATTCCCTCTCTTCCCCATACATTATCAGTCTTCCCCTTTCACTCCCATCCTTCCCCATTTCGTCTTCAGCCTTTCTCACCCATTCCCATCTTTCCCCATTCATCCTCAGCCTTCCCTATCATTCCCCAATCTCATCTAACTCGTCAAAACTCATTCCCCATCCATTCCCACTCTTCCTCATTCCTTCTCAGCCTTTCTCATCAATTCCTACTCTTCCCCATTCATATTCAGCCTTCCCCATCCATTCCTACCCGTTCCCCATTCCTCCTCAGCCTATCCAATCCATTCCTACCCTTTCCCCATTCCTCCCCAGCCTTTCCAATCCATTTCTACCCTTCCCCATTCCTCCCCAGCCTTTCCAATCCATTTCTACCCTTCCCCATTCCTCCCCAGCCTTTCCAATCCATTTCTACCCTTCCCCATTCCTCCCCAGCCTTTCCAATCCATTTCTACCCTTCCCCATTCCTCCCCAGCCTTTCCAATCCATTTCTACCCTTTCCTCATTCATTCCCCGCCTTCCCCATGCTCTCCCATCACATCTAACTCTTCAGTCCTCATTCCTCACCCATTCCCCTCCCTTCCTCAAGCTCGACCATCTTCCCCACCCATTCCCCATCCTCAAATCACACATCTCCACTCCCCTCCATCGCCCCATCACCCTAACTTCACTCATCTCCGTTCGCAGAATTCCCACCCCTTTCCTACTCTTCCCCACCCTCCCCACAAGCTCTACCATCTTCCCCAACCCTTCCCCATCTTCCTACCACCCATTCCCATCCTCATCCCCCTCCCCAGCTCCCAAACTTCACTCATCTCCGTCACAGACTTCTCACCCCTTCTGATCTCCCCCCTTCCTTCTTCCTCCCCCTCCTCCCCACCCTCCCCACAGCCGCCCATCCCCACAAAAACACCCCGCCCCCCCCGCCGGCCTGTCACCACCACCCACAATCAACAAGCAGACACCGCGGGCGCCGATAACTGAGAGAGAGAGAGAGAGAGAGAGAGAGAGAGAGAGAGAGAGAGAGAGAGAGAGAGAGAGAGAGAGAGAGAGAGAGAGAGAGAGAAGAACAAGAACAAGAACAAGGAGGAGAGAAATAACAAGAAAGAAAACAAGAGGTGGAGGGAATTTAAAGGCGTGACTAAAGAAGGGAAGGGAAGAAAAGGGAAAGGAAAAGAAAGGAAGAAACATTTAACAGGGAGAAAGAAAAAAGAAGAAACGGGTGGATGAGAGGTAAGGAAGGAGGGAGGGAGGGAGGGAAGAAGAAGGGAGGAGGGAGGGAAGAAGGAGGGAGGGTTGAAGGAAGGGAAGGGAAGGAAGAGTGACAGAGGAGCGTCATCCGAGACACTGGTTTAATTAAGAGTTTAGGGAAAGTACAACCACCACCACCACCACCACTAACACTACCACCACTACTACCACCACCACCATCACCACCACTAACACTAACAATACTACCACTACTACCCTCACCACCACCACCACCACCATAACCAACACCAACAACAACAACAACACTAACACTACCACCACCACCACTACTACCAGCACCATCACCATCACCACCACCAAAAACAACAACCACCACCGTATCTCTTCAAGGCGTCTATCGTACTGGCACTCTCCACACGACCATTCATCCACCACTCTGTTAATACACCATGCAATTCCTGTCTACGTCTTGGCTGAATCTGAGTATATCCAAGCCACACTCATTGCTGCATATTCTATCCTGCTTTTGCCCATCACTAAGTGTCCTACCTAGCTCTATATATGTACTACAAGAATCTTATCAACATCCATCACCCATTAGTTACAGCCCTTCATCCATTTAAAGAGCTCAATCAAGGCTCCTCGCGCCCTTCGCCTGTCCAGATCATACAAATTTGGGTGTTTTTAATCCTCTCCTTCTACGGCAAGTTCCTCAACCCGCGATTCATTTTTGTCCTCCTCTGCACCGATTTAAAAAGCTTGAAAGACTAAAAATCATACCAAAATAAGACCATATGACCATAATGAAATACGAGAAACTTAAATACTAAAAACCTAAAATACTAAAAAACATGTTAAATAAGACTAAATGCTATAATAATATACGAAATACCAAAAGTCTAAAAACAAAAACATTCTAAAATAAGACCAAAACTGTACCCCATAATGATAATAAGGACACACACACACACACACACACACACACACACACACACACACACACACACACAGTGACCCTGGAACCATACCCTGGAGTGTGTGTGACCTCAAAATGACCCTCTACTGATGACCTCCCTCGGTGACCAAATGACCAGAGGGAGGAAGGAGAGGAGAGGAGAGGAGGGGAGGAGAGAGGAGGAGGAAGTGAAGAAACAGAAGCGAATGGAGGAGAAAGGAAGAGGAAACGGAGAAGGATACGAGGAGAGATGGATAATAGGAGAAGAAAAGAAATAAGAATGGAGGAAGGGGAGGGGAGGGAAGGGGATGGGAGGGGAAGAGAGAGGAGGAGGAAATGAAGAAACAGAAGTGAATGGAAGGAAATGGAGGAGGCAACGGAGGGGAGGAAATGAGGAAAAAAGAGAGAATGACGGGAAAGGGAGGGGGGAGGAAATCAGAGTAAAGGAAGGGGATGGGGCAGGGGAGGAGAAATAGGGGAACGATAGGGGAAAGGAGGGGATGAGAGGGAAAAGAGGGGATGAGAGGGAAAAGAGGGGACAGGGAAAAGAGGGGACAGGGAAAAGAGAGGAGAGGGAAAAGAAGGGGAGAGGAAAAAGAGGGGACAGGGAAAAGAGGGGAGAGGGAAAAGAAGGGGAGAGGAAAAAGAGGGGAGAGGGAAAACGGAGAAAAGGGAATAAATGAGGGTAGCAGAGAGAGGAGAGGGGGAAAATTGGGGAAGGGGAGGGGGAATTAAGAGGGGAAGATGGGGAGGGGGGGAGGGGGGTGCCAGGTCAGTGCCATCCGAACCTTCCTGAGATCCGACACCCCCTATTGTGGCACTGAGGGGGAGGAGGGGGAAGTAGGGGGAGGGGAGGGGATTGTTAGTGGTTCCTCCCCAGTTGGGCGCCGCGTCTCCCCGGGGGATCTGGGGTGACCGGTCTCCCGTTACCTGGGGTGTTTGGCCCCTGGGGAGAAGGGAAGGGAGGGGGGTGAGGGGAGGAAGGGGGGAAGAAGAGTTGGGATGTGAATATATAATTATCGTAAAAAAATAAACAGAAAGAAAGAGAATGAATTAGTTAGAAGACAAGATATAAAGGGGAAATAAATAATGAGAAGGAATAAAGAAAAGATAAATAGAAAGGAATAAAGAATAGAAAAAGAAGAATGAGAAAAGAAATGAGAAAATAAACAGAGAAATATAAAAAATAGCAAAGAAAAGAATGAGTAAGGGAATAATTAGATAAACAGAAATACACAAAATAAAAAAAAAATGATTGAATGAATGAATGAAAGAAATGAAAATCGAATATATAAAGAAAGAAAAGCACAAAACAAGGAAAAAAAAAGAAAAACGTGGAAAATAGATGAAACAGAGAGAGAGAGAGAGAGAGAGAGAGAGAGAGAGAGAGAGAGAGAGAGAGAGAGAGAGACCCATAAACCTCGGCAAGGAGACACAGAACCACTACCAAGACTCTTAGGAAACCACACACTGCCCGACATCAATTTGTAAGGAGGAGGAGGAGGAGGAGGAGGAGGGGAAGAGGGTCGTACAGAAATGGGAGTCGTATCCTGCTGTGGTTGAAGAGGAAGAGGGGAGATTGGAGGAGGAGGAGGAGGAGGAGGAGGAGGAGGAGGAGGAGGAGGAGGAGGAGGAGGAGGATAACATAAAGCCTGGACGGAAGAGATAGTGGTCAGCTTAGAGAGAGAGAGAGAGAGAGAGAGAGAGAGAGAGAGAGAGAGAGAGAGAGAGAGAGAGAGAGAGAGAGAGAGAGAGAGAGAGAGAGAGAGAGAGAGAGAGAATAGGATTACAGCATAATAGGATTTCACTCCTTGACCACAAATTTCACTCCTGGTAGGATTAGAAGGATTAGCAACAGGAGGAGGAGGAGGAGAAGGAAGAGAATGGAGAGGATTTAGAGGTTTAAGTAAAAGTAGAATTTGAAGTGGAGGATGAAAGGAGGAGGAGGAGGAGGAGGAGGAGGAGGAGGAAGAAGAGAAGGAGGTGGAGGAGGCGCAGAAGTAGGTAAAGAATTGATGAAGAGAAGAAAAACAAATAATATGAAGAGAAAGGGAGAAGAAAGAGAATATAAGAAAGGGGAGGAAAAGGAAGGAAAGAGGGAGATGGGAAAGAGAGAAAATTAAGGGGAAAAGGAAAGAAAAGGGGAGAAAAAAAGGGAAAAGGGGAAAAACGATAAGATATTAGGCCCTATCCACATACACACACACACACACACACACACACACACACACACACAGGGATCAAGTTTCTTCATTCATTATATTTTTCTTTCCCTGAGTGTGTGTGTGTGTGTGTGTGTGTGTGTGTGTGTTACTACTACTACTACTACTACTACGATTACTACTACTACTACTACTACTACTACTACTACTACTACTACTACCACCACCATCACCACAGCCACCACCACAAAAACAACAACAACAACAACAACAACATTTAGGGCCACCAACAAAAACAAAGAAAAGACAAAAAATAAAAAGGATCTCCATGCCCAGCCCTGCCAGACCTCCTCCTCCTCCTCCTCCTCCTCCTCCTCCTCTTCCTCCTCCTCCTCGTTTTTCGACTCGCTTCCTTTCCGCCCTCCTCCATCCATCTTTCCCTTTCCTTTTTATCTTTTTTTTCTACTTTCCTTCCTTCCTTCCTCCCTTCTTTTCTCCACCCCTCATTTCCACGCCCTTTCTTTCTTTCCTCTTCTCTTCTTCCCCTCATTCATCTTTCTCTCATTCCCTCATTTTCTTTCCTCTCTTCCCCTTTTCTTTTCTGACCTTCTTCTTTTCCTTATTCTTTTCCGGTAAGATGTTTTTATTGTGAAGAGGAAGAAAAGAGAAGAAGAAGAAGAAGATGAAAAGTAGAAGATAAGTTTAGAATCGAAAGAAGAGAAGGAAGAGTCCGAGAAGGGAATATCTGAGGAGGAGGAGGAGGAGGAGGAGGAGGAGGAGGAGGAGGAGGAGGCCGTCTTGTCACTCAGTCTTCCTTGGGTAGCAATTCCTAACATATGTTCTCTCTCTCTCTCTCTCTCTCTCTCTCTCTCTCTCTCTCTCTCTCTCTCTCTCTTCCTTCGCTGCTAATTATTATCTCATCAACAACATTTACTATTTCAACTAATCCTCCTCCTCCTCTTCCTCCTCCTCCTTGACCTCTGACCCCTCCTTCCTTAACTTACTGTAGGAGGTTCAAGTCCCCCACCTTTCCTTCCTTCTTTCCTTCCCTTCCTTCTTTCCTTCCCTTTCCATTTCCTTTCTTCCTCTTTTTCCTTTATTTTCTGTTATCAAGAGAGAGAGAGAGAGAGAGAGAGAGAGAGAGAGAGAGAGAGAGAGAGAGAGAGAGAGAGAGAGAGAGAGAGAGAGAGAGAGAGAGAGAGAGAGAGAGGAGGAGGAGGAGGAGAATAGGGAGAACAATATGAAGGATCAGCGGTCAAGGTATTCCTCCTCCTCCTCCTCCTCCTCCTCCTCCTCCTCCTCCTCCTAAGCGTGTGAATCTACTCTTATGTACACACACTTTAGAGTCTCCTCCTCCTCCTCCTCCTCCTCCTCTCTTCCTTCATGGAGCGAGAGAGGGAGGGAGGAGGAGGAGGAGGGATGGGGGAGGAGGAAGAGTATGGGTGTTGGGAATGAAGAAACAAAACACACACACACACACACACACACACACACACACACACACACACACACACACACACACACACACATTTTGTATTTAATCAATGTCTAGTATGCAACTTCACAATGAGAGAGAGAGAGAGAGAGAGAGAGAGAGAGAGAGAGAGAGAGAGAGTAGGTATACGTTACGAAGGGAGAGAAGTAGGGAGGGAAGGGAGAGAAGGGAGAGAGGGAGAGGAAGGGAGGGAAGAAGAAGAGACATACCAACCACGAAAATGAGAGAGACGGATCAACTGAAGGAGAGAGAGAGAGAGAGAGAGAGAGAGAGAGAGAGAGAGAGAGAGAGAGAGAGAGAGAGAGACTGGGAGAGAGATAAAGAGAAAAGAGACAAGACCAGCAAGTTTAAGAATGTGTGTGTGAGAGAGAGAGAGAGAGAGAGAGAGAGAGAGAGAGAGAGAATACAACAGGGAAGCGAAAGAAACAAACAAATCCACAAATTCCTGACGAAAAATAAACAAAGGAGACAGATGGACGTGGGAACGGAGGAGGAGGAGGAGGAGGAAGAGGAGGAGGAGGAGGGAGGAGACAGATGGAGGTAAAGGTAAGGGAGACAGGTAGACAGATAAGGCAAGAACACAGGTGGACAGATTGATAGAAAGGAGGAGACAGGGAGAGATAAGAAGAGGGAGAAGAAGATGAAGAAGAAGAAGAAGAAGAAGAAGAAGAAGGTAGACGGACAAAAAAATGGATGATAAATTGAAGTGGATGGACGATCAGATAATAGAATACGAATAAAAAGAGAGAGAGAGAGAGAGAGAGAGAGAGAGAGAGAGAGAGAGAGAGAGAGAGAGAGAGAGAGAGAGAGAGAGAGAGAGAGAGAGAGAAACAGGTATATAACTCATTAACTAACTCACAACAGGTATACAACAGACAAACAAAAAAAAAAAACATTCACACACACTCCATATCTCCCTTTTTCCCTCCCTCCTTTCTTTCCTTCCCTCCCTCACTCCCTCACAAACACACACAAACGCACACACTCACCGATAGCTAAGCAGGAGCAGGTGTGTAGCAGGGAGGCAGCGAGGAGCAGGGAGAGGAGGGACCAGCGCCGCCACCACCCTATCCTCCTGCTCCTGACGCTGCTGCTGCCGCTCCTCCTGCTGGCGCTGCTGGTGCTGGCTCGTGACGTCATGGTGCTGAGTGGACTCGTGACTCACCCGGAAGACACCATCACCGCTGCCCTTGCGTTACTCAGCCCCTGCGGAGGATGAGGAAGGTGGGTGAGTAAGGGTGTCAGGGAGGGAGATGAGAGGGAGGGAGAGTATGCATGGAAGAACGGAGGAAACAAGGGGGAAATGGAAGGAGATAAAGAGAGAGAGAGAGAGAGAGAGAGAGAGAGAGAGAGAGAGAGAGAGAGAGAGAGAGAGAGAGAGAGAGAGAGAGAGAGAGAGAGAGAGAGAGAGAGAGAGAGAGCAATATGACAACTTCCACCCCAAACTTTCACATTTAAATTTTTCCCCGTTCCCCAATTTTTCCTTCGTGTCTTAAGTGGTTGGAAATTACTTTACAGGCGACCTATTACCTCTTAAGCCTTTGATCGTGACGTGTGTTAAGTGCAGGGGAGGAGGAGGAGGAGGAGGAAGAGGAGGAAGCAGTTACAGGGAGAGATAAAAAAGACTACTTCTGTAAACACACACACACACACACACACACACACACACACACACCTCTCTCTCTCTCTCTCTCTCTCTCTCTAAAAGGTTATGATACACGTTGAGAGACTTTTTGATGCTCGAGAGAGAGAGAGAGAGAGAGAGAGAGAGAGAGAGAGAGAGAGAGAGTGGGGGGGGGGGGGGGTAACATACGAGCCAGGCAAATATAATAGAATGTGATACTAATGAGATTGGACAGGTAGGTTAGACAGGTGAGGAATGGAAGAAGAGGAGGAGGAGGAGGAGGAGGAGGAGGGAGAGAAAGGTGTCAATGTATATGGATAGAAGGGGTGGAAGGACTGAGAGAAAAATGGATAGCGATAGAAGAAGAAGAAGAAGAAGAAGAAGAAAATAAAGAAAAAACAGAAGAAAACGATTATGAAAATGATAGTAAAAAAAGAACGTGAAAAAAAAAATAACGTTGAAATATTAAAGAAAAAAAAAGAACAAGAAGCTGAAGATAATGATGATAATAATAATGATGATGATGGTGGTGATGACGATGGTGATGGATGGAAGAAGAAGGGATGACAAATGAAGGAGGAATAGATGCATACATGGATGAAGGGGAATGAGAAATGGAAATGAGGAGATGACAGGTGGAGAAATGAGGGGAGAGAAGAATGGAAGGAGGGGGGGAGGGAGGAAGGAAGGAAGGAAGGAAGAAAATATGGAATGAAGGAGACAAGAGGGAAGGAGGGGAGGAAGGAAGAAAGAAAAAAGGAAAAAAATAATGAAAGGAAGGAAGAGAGGAAAGAAGGAAGGAAGAAAGGAAAGAAGGAAGGAAGAAAGGAAGGAAGGAAGGAGTGGAATTATGAAGCGATTGAAAAAAAAAAAAGCAAAATGAAGACAAACATTAGAAAAAAAGAAAAAAAAGAAAAAAAACGAAGGAAAACCATACGTTCAAAAAAACAAAAAAAAAAGGAAAGGAAGAGAGAAAAAGGCAAACGAAAAAGGCGTATAAGAAAGGGGAAAATGAGAGAGAAGGAGTGAGGTGAGAAATGAGAAGAGAAAACGAGATAGGAGAGCCAGATAAAATAGAAAATGCGTTAAAATTAAGAGAGTAAGATAAAAAAGAAAATGAGCTAAAATTGAAAGTCGAGAGAAATGAGAATGAGGAGGCGAAAGGATATAGGAAAAAAGGAGAAATGAGAAGGGAAAATAAAAGGGAAAAAGCTGATAAATGAGAAAATTAGTTAAAACAGAAAGGTGTGAGAGATGACCACGAGGAAAAAGAGAGAGAGAGGGGTCGGTGAGAGGGTGAAAAGTGAGAGGGAAAAATGAGAGGGGTGAAAGGCAGGTGTGAGGTTGAGGGGAAAGGTGTGAATGGCCTTCCCTTAATGAGCCAACCACCTCGTTAGCACCAACACCTCCACCACCACCACCACCACACCTCGTTAATGGTGCCCACGACGACCCAGCTTCCTCCTCAGGCCGTTAGGGAAGCCATTAACCTGTCTGCCCCTTAAGAAGCTCAGGTAGTTAATGGGGACTTAATGGACAGGTGAGAAGAATGGAAATAATGGAGGTTAGGTAAATATATATGGAAGGGGAAGGAGGAGGAGGAGGAGGAGGAGGAGGAGGAGGAGGAAGTGGAGGAGGAGGAGGAGGATGAAGGAGTGGTAGAAGATGAAAAAAAAAAAGAAGAGGAAGAAGAAAAAGAAAAAAAAGAAAATAGAAAAAGTTAAATTCAAGGAACGAAAGGAAGGAAGCGAGGAAGGAAGGAAGGAATAAAAAGAAGTAGTAGTAGTAGTAGTAGTAGTAGTAGTAGTAGTAGTAGAAGAAGAAGAAGAAGAAGAAGAAGAAGAAGAAGAGAAGGAGGAGGAGGAAGAGGAAGACCAGAGGAAAAAAATCTTTGCAACTTGATACGAAATGTACAAACGTTTGGAAAAGGAAGTGAAGGAAGAGGGGGAAGGAGGGAAGGGGAAGGAGGAGGAGGAGGGGAGGAGGAAGGAGGGAGAAGGAGGTAAAAGTGATCCTCCTCCTCCTCCTCCTTCACCGGATGTCTGGCTTGAAAAGAGAAGCCGAAATGCCTCCTCCTCCTCCTCCTCCTCCTCCTCAGCCTACCTCCTTTTTCCCCTCTCCATTAACCCTTTTTTTATTCCCTCTTCTAAACCCTTCCCTTCCTCTCTCTCCTCCCCTCTTTCCTCCTTCTCAACCCATCAACACAAGAGGAGAAGAAGAGGGGAAGAGAAGGGGAAGGAGAGATGGAGAGGAAGAGGTGAGTGGGAGAGGGGAAGAAAGACAAAGAGAAGGAAGAGGAAGGAGAGGAAGGGGGAGGAGAGGGAGAAACAGATGGAGGAAGAAGAGGAGGTGGAGGAAGAGCAGGTGAGGAAGGGGAAGAGAGGGGAGGAAGAGGGAGGAAGAGGTAAAAACTGGGAGAAGGGGAAGAGGATAAAAGACTGAGAATTATGATATGAGAGGAGGAGGAGGAGGAGGAGGAGGAGAGGAAGATAAGTTTTATTGCTCATTCACTCACTCTCGTAATGTATGGAATCTCTCTCTCTCTCTCTTTGTGGTACGGTGCGTCGTGGTAGGATCTACGCATGCTTGTAATTCTCTCTCTCTCTCTCTCTCTCTCTCTCTCTCTCTCTCTCTCTCATTATCATACAAGTTCAAGGGCATGGCATTAGAGAGAGAGAGAGAGAGAGAGAGAGAGAGAGAGAGAGAGAGAGAGAGAGAGAGAGAGAGAGAGAGAGAGAGAGAGAGAGAGAGAGAGAGAGCGTTACCTGTCTAATCACCCTTCACATCTCACCTGGTCCACTCATTTTACACCAATCATAAAGGCGAGATGAGGAAGGTTAAATATTTGATAGACCCCCCCTTCCCCCTCCCTACCCCCTCCCATTCCCCTCTCCTCCCCTCCCCACCCTATTCTCTTTCCCCCCTTCATCCCCTCCCTTTCTCCTTCTTTCTTCTCCTCCTCCTCCTCCCTATTTAGCTTTTCTTCTTCCTCTTTCTTTTTTCTCTTCTCACTATTTCACATTTTCCTCCTTCTCCCTACCTACCCTCTTCCTTTCTCCCCCTTTCTCCCCTTCCTTCATCCCCTCCCTCTTCCTTTTCCTTTTTCCTTCGCCTCCTCTCCTATTTTGTTTTTTTCTTTATTCTTTCTTCTCCTCCTCCCCTATTCCCCTCCCCAATCTCCCTTTCTCTCTATCTCCCTTTTTCTTCACTTTTCTATCCTTCTCCCTTCCTCTCTCGCTACCCTCTTCCTTCCTCCCTTCCTCCCCTCCTGTACCCTTCTATTTCTCCCTTCCTTGCCCTTTTTTCTCTCTCCTTCCCTCCTCTCCCCTCCTTGATTTCTCCCTTTTTCTCCCTTCCATCCCTTACCTTTTCTCCCCTTCCCTTCCTCCCCATTCTTTTTTTCTTTCTTTCTCTCCCTTCTTCCCCTTCCCTACCCTTTGTCTGCCCTTTACCATTTAAAAGCACCCTTCCCCCTTCCATTTCTCCCTCCCCTCCCCTTCCCTTTTCTTTCACACCCCTCCTCTTCCCCCTACCCTTCCTCCCCTTCCCTACCCTCCTCCTCCTCCTCTCCCCTACCCACTTCTTTCACACCCTTCCTCTTCCTCCCCTTCCCTTCCCTTCCCCCTCCCCTTCCCTTAAACAGTATTTCACCCGCGCCGCCCACCCATGCCGCCCACACCCACTAATTTCCACCCATTTACTCACCCCCGCCGCCCCACACCCACAACCACCCCCCTCCCCTTCCCCTCTTCCCCCTTCCTCCCCCTTAAACGAAGCCCTTCACTCGAACCTCCTTTTGTTCCGTTTCAATCACAATAACTCTCTCTCTCTCTCTCTCTCTCTCTCTCTCTCTCTCTCTCTCTCTCTCTCGGAAAAGGAAAGAAAAAAATATGTAAATGCGATTGTTATTTTTCCTTCATGCTTACTCGTAGGAGGAGGAGGAGGAGGAGGAGGAGGAGGAGGAGGAGGAGGGAGGAGGAGGACAGGGCAGCACGAGTCGTAATAGAATGAGAGAGAGAAACGAGGAAGAGGAGGAGGAGGAGGAGGAATGTTGAATTAAATGAAGGGAGAAGAAGAAGAAGAAGAAGAAGAAGAAGAAGAAGAAGAAGAAGAAGAAGAAGAAGAAGAAGAAGAAGCAGAAGAGGAGAACAAGAGGAAGAGGAAGACAAACAGAGGGAGATAAAACGTGAAGAACAGGAAGAAATAAATATAAGACGAGGAGGAGAAGGAAGAAGAGAAGGAACAAGAAAAAAGAAGATAAAGTGAAAATAAAGGACCAGAAAGAAGATAAAGATAAAGATAAAAAATTAAGAGGAGGAAGGAGGGAAAAAAACAAGACCCACAAAATTAAAAAAAAAAATAAATAACATACGCAAAAGGAAAGAATAGAAGGAAGAGAACGAACAGAGGAGGAGGAGGAGGAGGAGGAGGAGGAGGAGGAGGAGGAGGAAGAGGTTTGGATGCTCAGCTGGTGGTCAAAGATGGCTGATAACATTGTGAGGTGTGACTCTGCACCTTCGCCCCCCCTCCCCCCTCCCTTTCACCCCCCCATCACTCCCTCTCACTCTCACTCCCCTCTTACCTGCTCTCATCTCCTCCTCCTTCTTCTCCTCCTCCTCCTCCTCCTATTCTTCATTCTCTTCTCCATTTTTTTCAGTTTTCTCTTTCTCTCTTTGTATTTTATTTTTCTACATTTTTCCTCTTCTTAATTTCCCTATTTTCCTCCTCCTCCTCCTCCTACTCTTCTCTTCCTTCTAATCTTTATTAATGTTTCTTTCCTCCTCCTCCTCCTCCTCTCTGCTTTCTACAGTTTTCCTCCTCTTCTTTTCCATTTTTTCCTCCTCCTCTTTTTAATTTTTTCCTCCTCTTTTTAATTTTTTCCTCCTTTTCCTACAGTACAATATCGGAGAGAGAGACAATGACTTTTCTTTAGCCTATATTCCTCCCTTCATTACTCCTTTATTCTCTCCCCCCCTTCCCCCCCTTCCCCCCCTTCCCCCGTTTCCCCCCATTAAAACTTGCACACCGTGGGAGGGCAGGGCCACCCACTAAAGAGGGGGGCGGGGGAGGGAAGATAAGGGGGAGGGGGAAGGGGAGGAAAAGGGGGGGAGGGGGGAAGGAATGGGCGAGGCTGATAAAACAATAGAAGGGTACGGAGAGAGAGAGAGAGAGAGAGAGAGAGAGAGAGAATGTATAGGGAATGTGAGGGGAAAGTCTGTCTGTCTAAAAATCTCTCTCTCTTTGTCTCTGTATGTAACCTATGTGTGTACGTGTGTGTGTATGGTAGTGTGTACGTATGTAAGCGAGAATCCGTACATGTGTAAGTTTCTAAGAGCACATGTAAATAGTTGCCCTCGTGTGTGTATGTATGCAAATTAGGTGTGTGTGTGTGTGTGTGTGTGTGTGTGTGTGTGTGTGTGTGTGTGTGTGTGTGTGTGTGTGTGTGTGTGTTATCATATAGTTTTTCTTTATCTTTTTTTCATATTTTCATCATTTCATTTTCTCAACTTTTCATCTCTATTATCATTATCTTTTTCTTTTATCCTTTTTTTTCTTTTTCTTCCTTTTCTTTCGTTTTTCCTCTTGTTCTTGTTCTTTTTTTACTGTTCTCTCTTTCTTTATCTATCTATCTATCTTTAATACGTCTCTCTCTCTCTCTCTCTCTCTCTCTCTCCCCCGCCAGGTGAGGCCAGTAATTAGGGAGTGT
>NC_066541.1:11820893-11825893 GCF_024679095.1 Eriocheir sinensis | reverse complement strand
AACCAAACCTCTGGTCAATTTTCGGCAACAGTAAAAAAAAGAAAGAAAAAAAAGAAAAAAGAAAAAGAGGAAAAGAAAAAAAGTTGAATGCTATAGTTACCCCTTCCTCTTTTTCCTTCTTTTCCTTTCCTTTTCCCTCCTCTTTCATCTTTTCCTTCCCTTTCCTCCTCTTCTTTCCTCTTTTCCTTCCCTTTCCTCCTCCTCTTCTTCTTTTCTCTTTTCCTTCTCTCCATCTTCCTCATTTCCTCATTCTTGCCCCTTATCGTTTTCCTTCCCATTTCTTCATCCACTCTTTCCTTCCCTTCTATCCTTCCGCCCTCCCTTCTTATTTCTCCACTTCCCTTCTTCTTCTTCTTCTTCTTCGTCTTCATCAAACTTAATCTTTCTCATCCATTACCTCCATCTTCATCACCACCACCACCAACACCACCATCACTAACGTACAATTAACATCACTATCATCATCACCATCACCACCACCTCCTCCTCCTCCTCCTCCTCCTCTTCCTTCACCTTTCATCTCTTCATCATCACTTGGTATGCTTCTCCTCCTCCTCCTCCTTCTCCTCCTCTTGGTGCTCTTCCTCTTTCTACTTGACACGTGCCCTGCTTTCCTAGAACATGTCCTCTTCTTCCTCCTCCTCCTCCTCCTCCTCCTTCTTCTTTCCTCTTCTTCCACTTCTTCCTCCTCTTCCTCCTCCTCCTCATGCCACTATTAATATCTTGAAGTAGGGAGAGATCTGACGTCATTAGAGAGAGAGAGAGAGAGAGAGAGAGAGAAGTAATATGGGCATTTACATTTGTCATGCCCCGAACCTTCCTTACTCTCTCTCTCTCTCTCAGGGTACAAAGCATTTAAGTTTACAAACAGCATCTCAACACGAACAGGAAAGAGAGAGAGAGAGAGAATGTTTGTGTCTGGGTACAGAAATGCCTAAGATAGAGTCAGAGAGTTAATTAGTCAGCCAATCAATCAGTTAGCCAATCAGACAGTCAGTCAGTCGCTTGTTTAGTCAGTCTTTAAGTCAACCAGATTTATTTTGTCTTATCTTAATCTTTTGTTTTCATGAAGTATCTTGTTGCATTTTCCTTATATCTTCTCTCTCTCTCTCTCTCTCTCTCTCTCTCTCTCTCTCTCTCTCTCTCTCTCTCTCTCACACACACACACACACACACACACACACACACACACACACACACACACACACACACACACACACACACACACACACACACACACACACACACACACACACACACACACACACACACTCCTTTCATCTCTTATCTCTCCTTGTATCAGTTAGTTCCTTCATTTCTTTTTCATTCTGTCTAAGTCATTTGGATCTAACTCCTGATAATGATTTTCTTATTCTCTCTCTCTCTCTCTCTCTCTCTCTCTCTCTCTCTCTGTACAGCCCCTCCTTACCTTACCTAACTACATATATACATACATACATACAAGCACACATACCCCCCTACCTGTCCAACCTCCCCTCTTCCTCCTCTTCTTGCCTCCTCCCTTATCACCTCCCCCCTCTCCCCTCCCCCTTTACCTGTGCCTACCTGAGAGCCGCCTGATAAGGGCTGATAACGCCTCCACAGCCCAAGGAGTCACTGATAACCTCAATGTGTCTGTTTGTTTATCTTACAGAGGGGGGGAGAGAGAGAGAGAGAGAGAGAGAGAGAGAGAGAGTCGTTTCCTCAATCCCTCCTGTTTTTTTGTCTATTCATTTGAGGGAAAAAAAAGAGAAAGATAGTGAAAGAAAGGGAACCACTGTAGAAGAGAGAGAGAGAGAGAGAGAGCAGTAACTGTGTAGTGTCCTAAGCTGAGTACTTTCCTCCTTCTCTCCCCCCCTCTCTCTCTCTCTCTCCCTTACTCTCACCTTAAGGTAATGAATATATAGTGTGTGCGTTGTTGTCACGGTAGAGAGAGAGAGAGAGAGAGTTTGTTTTATGTAATTTTTTTGTATTTCCTCATTCTTTTTGTTTTTGTTTGGTTGTTTATCTGTCTGTCTGTCAGTATTTCTCTCTCTCTCTCTCTCTCTCTCTCTCTCTCTCTCTCTCTCTCTCTCTCTCTCTCTCTCTCTCTCTCTCTCTCTCTCTCTGTGTGTGTGTGTGTGTGTGTGTGTGTGTGATTTTCCTTCGTTGAATTCTTTTGTTTTTTTTCATTTCCTTGTTTCCTTTTTTAGCCTTTTCCTCTTTTTCTTCCTTTATTTATATCTCTTCCTTTGTCTCCTGTTTTGCATTCTCTCTCTCTCTCTCTCTCTCTCTCTCTCTCTCTCTCTCTCTCTCTCTCTCTCTCTCTCTCTCTCCGCTACTTTCGTTTCCATTTTCTTCCTTTTCTTTATTTTCTTCTCTTTTTCATATTTGTTTCCCCTCTCCTCCCTTCTCTCTCTCTCTCTCTCTCTCTCTCTCTCTCTCTCTCTCTCTCTCTCTCTCTCTCTCTCTCTCTCTCTCTCTCTCTCTCTCTCTCTCTCTCCGTTACTTTCCTTTCCATTTTCTTCCTTTACTTTATTTTCTTCTCTTTCTCATATTCGTTTTCCCTTTTTCCTCCCTTCTCCCTCTCCCTTTTCTCTCCTTCTCTCCTATGTCTCTATTCTCTCCCTTCACCCCTTTCTCCCTTCCCTCATCTCCCGTCAAACCCATTTTCCTCTCACTCTCTCTTCTCTCCCCTCTCCCTTTTTTTTCCTCTCCCTTCATTCACCTGTTCCTCTTTTTCCTCTTCATTAACCAAACTCCTCTTTTTTTTCCTCTGTCTCAGCCTGGCATTGTCTAAGGATTTTTTTTTCCTCCTGTCTTTCCTCCCTTCTTCCTCCTCCTTCTCCCTTTCTTTCCTCTTCATTAACCCATCTTCTCCCTTTTTTTCCTGTCTAGCATTTTGTTTTTTCCTCTATCTTTTTTTCTCCTCTTCTCTCAATTCTTTTTTTTCCTCCTTTTCATTGTGTAAGTGTTTTTTTTCCCTTCTTGTCTTTCCTTCCTTCTTCCTCTTCCTTCTCCCTTTCTTTCCTCTTCATTAACCCAACTTCTCCCTTTTTTTTCCTGTCAAGCATTTACAGTTTTTTTCCTCTACCTTTCTTTTTTTTGTTCTCTTCTCTCGCTTCTTCTTTTTCCTCCCTCCTGTCTTTCCTCCCTTCTTTCTCCTCCTCCCTTTCTTTCCTCTTCATTAACCCAACTTCTCCCTTTTTTTTCCTGTCTAGCATTTTGTTTTTTTCCTCTATCTTTTTTTCTCCTCTTCTCTCACTTCTTCTTTTTCCTCCCTCCTGTCTTTCCTCCCTTCTTTCTCCTCCTCCCTTTCTTTCCTCTTCATTAACCCATCTTCTCCCTTTTTTTTTCTTGTCTAGCATTTACAGTTTTTTTTCCTCTATCTTTTTTTCTCCTCTTCTCTCACTTCTTCTTTTTCCTCCTTTCCCTTCTTATCTTTTTCCCTTCACCTTCACCTTCATTATTTTTTGGTTGCTTCCCCTTTTTATCAATCGTCCTTATCTTCTTCTCTTTCCCTTCCCTTCCCTTTTTTTTCTTCCCCTCTTTCCAATTACCCTTATTTCCATTTATTAATTTTCCCTTCTCGTTACTTTTCATTCCTCCCTCTCCATTTCTTACCTACTTTCCCTTCCTTCCGTTATCTCCCCTTCCTCTTCCTTCCCTTCCCCTTTCCTCCCCTTTCCAAAACACATCTCTCCCTATATACCGTTTCTTATCTACTTTTCCTCCCCTCCATTCCCATCCCTTCCCTTCCCTTCATCTACTCTTCCCTTCCCTTCCCTTCATCTACCCTTCCCTTCCCTTCTCTTCCTCCCAATCGCCTCTATCTGCTTCCCTTCCCTTCCCTTCACCTACCCTTCCCTTCCCTTCTCTTCCTCCCAATCGCCTCTATCTGCTTCCCTTCCCTTCCCTTCACCTACCCTTCCCTTCCCTTCTCTTCCTCCCAATCGCCTCTATCTGCTTCCCTTCCCTTCCCTTCACCTACCCTTCCCTTCCCTTCTACTTTGCATCTCTCCCCTCCGTTTCTTACTACCTTCTCTCCCTCCCATCCCTTTCCCTTCCCTTCCCCCCCCCCTCCCCCCCTCCCGCCCTTCGCCACGCCATTAACGCCATCTCGTGTTAAACAGCCACAAAACCAACTTCGCCACTCCCTCAGACACGCAAAAATGAATCAACATCACCCTCATCACTTTCTCTCCCTCGATCTTCTTTCTCCCCTCTAACACCCAACACTCTCTCCCCTCACCTCTCCTCTTCCTCTCGCATCTCCCTTTCTCCTCCACTCTCTCCTCCCTTTTTCCTTTCTCCCCTTTCCTCCTTCACACCTTACTTTCTCCTTGTTGCTTCTCCCTTTCCCCTTCTTCTCCCCTTTTCCTTTCTTCTTTTACCTCCCTTTCTCCTCTTCTCCTCTTCCTTTCTCTTCATACCTTATAATTTCCTTTTCTCCTCTTCCTTCTTCCTCTTTTTCTCTCCTCTTTCTTCCTTTCTCCCCTACCTCCCTTCACAGCTTACCATCTCCCTCTTCTCTCTCCCCTCCCTTCTTCCTTTCTCCCTGTCTCTTACCTTTCTTTCTATCCCCTCCCTTCCTTCCTTATACTCATCTCTTTTTCCCTTCATTCTTCCCTCCATTCCCTTCTCTCATTCCCCTTCCTTTTCCCTCTACCCATCACTTCCTTCATCTCTCCCTTACCCATTCTCTCTCTCTTCCCCTCATTTTCCCCTTCACCCCTCCACACAAACTTTGTCTTTCTCTCCATTCTTCATCCTCTCTCCCTTTACTTTTCCTCCCTTTCCTCCCTTCTTCTCTCCCTCTCTCCCTTCCTAGTCATGAGAGGTGATATTAGCATGAGAGGGAATAAGGTGGGCAGACAGCCAGGTTCCTCCTCTCCCTCTCTCCCCTCTCCCTTCTCCCTCCCTCTCCCCTCTCCCTTTCCCCTCACCTGGCTATTCTTGTACCCGCCAGCCATTAGCCATCAGAGGCCAGACGCAGCCACAGCCATACAGACACAGACATA
>NC_066541.1:11813393-11815893 GCF_024679095.1 Eriocheir sinensis | reverse complement strand
TAAGAAAAAAAGGGAAGGAGAAAAAAAGATAGATGGAGGAGAAGATGGAGTGATAGGGAGGGAAAGGTTGATGGATGCATGGAGGAGGAGGAGGAGGAGGAGGAAGGAAAGGGATGCAAGGAAAATAGATAGAGGGAGAGATTGATGGATGCAAGGGGGGAGGAGGAGGAGGAGGAGGAGGAGGAGGAGGAGGATGGGGCAGGCAGGGAGAGAAGAGAAGGAGGGAAAGTAGATGTAGGGAGAGATAGGAAGAAGAGAAATGAGAAAAAAATATAGAGGAAAGGTAAGTAGAGGAAAGGGAAGGAGAGAACAGAAAAAGGAGGAGGGAAAAGGGAAGGAAATGAAGGAGGGAAAAGGAGGAAGAAAGAAAAGAAGAAAAACAAAGAAGAACTGAAGGAGAGAAAAAAAAACAGCAAGGAGAGAAGTTGGAGGGAGGAAAGGAAGGAAGGGAGGGGTGAAAGAATCAAACATATGAGAGAGAGAGAGAGAGAGAGAGAGAGAGAGAGAAAAGGCGAAGGAGTGGAGGAATGAAGGAAATAGGAAATACATGATACACGTTCTAATCACGTCTGTATATTTTGAGTTCGTGGGCTTAAAATAATTACATCCTTCATCCCGTCTTTGTGTTTATTTGTTATTTTCGGTGAGCCGGGAAGAGGAGGAGGAGGAGGAGGAGGAGGAGGAGGAGGAGATGAAGCGTAAAGAGCAGCATTAAATATTTCTTCTCATTTTAAGATTTTGAAAAAGAAAATATTTAAAGAGGAAGATAAGAAGAGGAAGAAGAAGAAGAGGGAGGAGGAAGAGGAGGAGGAGGAGGAGGAGGAGGAGGAGGGGATCATTATTTCAGTGTTCCGTGTTTTGGGTTTTCCACTTTTCTTCCTTATTATTAAAAAAGAAGAAAAAAAAGATGAAGAAATAAATTATGTGGGTGTTTCCAGAGCGTGAGGAGGAGGAGGAGGAGGAGGAGGAGGAGGAGGAGGAGGAGCAAAATTTCTTCAAGGAGTAAATTGCTACATGCCTCTCTCTCTCTCTCTCTCTCTCTCTCTCTCTCTCTCTCTCTCTCTCTCTCTCTCCTCCATCTTCCTCTCTTCTCTCCTACCTCCATCTTCCTCTCTTCCTTCCCGTTCCTCTCTTCCTTCCCCTTCCTTCCTTCCTTCCCTTCCTCTCTTCCTTCCCTTCCTTTCTCCTCCTCCTCCTCCTCCTTCCTTACCTCCTTTCTTAATAAAAGTGAGAGAGAGAGAGAGAGAGAGAGAGAGAGAGAGAGAGAGAGAGAGAGAGAATATGAGCTATCTTACAATTTTGGGGTTCTGACAGACACAAAAAAGTTGACCCAAAATTCTAATTAAACACTCCCCGTTAATTTAGGAGGAGGAGGAGGAGGAGGAGGAGGAGGAGGAGGAGGAGGAGCAGTCGCCAGGTGGTGCAGACGGGAAAAGAAAAGGACGAGGAGAACAGGTGGTGTGTTGAGGAAGGAAGAGGAGGAGGAGGAGGTGGAGGAAGAGATGAAGGAGGAGGTGAAGGAGGAAGAAGACATATGGAGGAAGAAAGAGCTTTGGTGTGACAGAAGTGAAAGGAAAGGTGCGGCAATATGAAGGAGGAGGAGGAGGAGGAGGAGGAGGAGGAGGAGGACGAGAAACACAAAGGAAGAACAAGCAACAGCAGACCTGATGGCGGTCCTTACGAGGCTGTTTGTGACAAGCTACACTAACTATCTACTCAAAGGTGGAAGATGAAGGACAGCAAAGGCGAGGGCTCCTCCCCACCACCCATCCCTCCACCCAAAGCTGGCCGGGAAGGAAAAAGAACCTTGCAGCATGAAAAAAAATACATATGGGAAAAGTTATTGAATTGATATGAGAAGAAATATGTAAAAATGAAAAGAAAAGGGAAAAAAAGAAAGAAAAAGATGGAAAAGAGGTAAAAGAAAATGAGGTTTTTATTATTTTTTTTAAGTGGGATAAAAGAGGGGAAAAAATATGACTGAGGGAAGAAAATAAGGAAGAAAGGAGAAAATTAAGTTAAAAGACAGAAAAGGAAGAAAGATGCAAGAGTCTGATAAAGAGGAAATGAGGGGAAAGTGAAAGCGAAAGGGAAAAGAGGGGAAACTAAGGGGACAAAGGAGGAGGGAGGAAACTGAGAGAAAAGAGGAAAGGAAGAAAAACTGAGTAACATAAGAAAAAGAGGAGTAAAAAAAGCGAGTGGAAATTTTTTGATACGCGAAAATTAGAGGAAAAAGTTGGGAAAAATTGGGAAAAAGGGAGACAAAAGAGAAAAAGAGGGGAAGAGAGAGAGGAAACCAAGTGAGGGGATGTGGCAGGTGTGTGTGGCGAGGGTGTGGCGCGGAGGGTGACACTGTTTACCCTTGTTTACACCCCTTAACGACCTAACACACACACATGACACATCCCCACCCCTCTCCCTCTCCCTCTCCCTCTCTCTCTCTCTTGCATGCCACTCCCCTTCTTCACCTAATCTCCCTTCCTCGTATCTCACTTCCTTG
>NC_066541.1:11773393-11803393 GCF_024679095.1 Eriocheir sinensis | reverse complement strand
GCATTTATCATTTATAGGCTTCAAAACTGTCATAACCACACAAATAACGATACAAAATTAAAGTTATCGTTAAAACTTAAATATTGACGGTTTCATTCTTTTTGCTAGAGTTATCGGTCAGAAACTAAGAAAATGCAACGCGATGAATACGATAATTTGGCAACGCTGTCCCACACCCTCCAAGCGTCCACCAATCACACGCAGCTTGAGTTGGAAAATGGGCGTGGCTTGCTTATGGACCGACCAATGGTGTACAAGTATTGGAGAAGGGGGAGGAGCTTAGTAGCCTCGTATCCTCAAACGCTTTCATCTCTTACAACATACACTTCCAAAGGTCACAAAGGAGATTATTTGCGTTCTAATAACTGTTTTTTCATATACATGGTTCAGAAGCCTTGTCATTTACGTTCTAATAACTGTTTTTTCATATACATGGTGCAGAAGCCTTGTCATTTGCGTTCTAATAACTGTTTTTTCATATACATGGTGCAGAAGCCTTGTCATTTGCGTTCTAATAACTGTTTTTTAATATACATGGTGCAGAAGCCTTGTCATTTGCGTTCTAATAACTGTTTTTTCATATACATGGTGCAGAAGCCTTGTCAAACTATCACTGGGCTTGTAAAACTATCCATGGAATAGCCCACAACCTCTACGAAAGCCTTAGGAAATGTGGGTTTGTGAGCCGTGAAAAGGTTGAGAACATAGGCATGGATGGAGTATAGTGCAAGCTCTCCCTTCCTTCCTTCCTCGGCCCTTCCCTTAAGATCAGTTCCAGCAATATCAGTTAGCCAGTCTCCGATAATTTAAACTTGCCACATTCATTGACTTCCATATTTTTCCCTTTTTATAATCTGAAGGTGTTTTTTTTTCATAGCTCTTTACTTACAGGCTCTCCCTTCCTTCCTTCCCTTAAGATCAGTTCCAGCAATATCAGTCAGCCAGTCTTCGTTAATTTAAACTTACCACACTCGCTGACTTACAAATTTTTCCCTTTACATAATCTCAGGGTTTTTTTCATAGCTCTTTACTTACACCCATATTACAAGCTCTCCCTTCCTCGGCCCTTCCCTTAATATCAGTTCCAGCAATATCAGTCAGCCAGTCTCCGATAATTTAAACTTACCACACTCGCTGACTTACATATTTTTCCCTTTACATAATCTGAGGGTTTTCTTCATTGCTCTTTACTTACACCCATATTACAAGCTCTCCCTTCCTCCGCCCTTCCCTTAATATCAGTTCCAGCAATATCAGTCAGCCAGTCTTCGATAATTTAAACTTACTACACTCGCTGACTTACATATTTTTCCCTTTACATAATCTGAGGGTTTTCTTCATTGCTCTTTACTTACGCCCATATTACAAGCTCTCCCTTCCTCGGCCCTTCCCTTAATATCAGTTCCAGCAATATCAGTCAGCCAGTCTTGTTCTATAGGAGCTTTCTACGAACCACTTTCGCGGGTTAGTGGCCACGTATGCATACATTTGACATCCAACATATGAGTTTCTTTTGTTAGTAATTGTAAGGCGCCAAGAGATAAGCTAAGAAAAAGTAATTGGATGTGAACTATGTGGAATTAAATGAAGGTTCTGTCAAATCATCCGCTCTCTTTATCTCTCCGAAACGAACTATTACCTCCTACCTTCTTCTCCTCCTCCTCCTCTCTCTTCGTCGTCGTCGTCCTCCTCCTCTTCTTCCTCCTCCTCTACCGCATATCTCTCCTACCTTATCAAACCATTCCCTGACTTATGGCACCTCTTCCATTTCTTCTTCTCTTCCTCCTCCTCTTCCTCTTCCCATTTCTCTTCCTCTTCCTCTACCGCATATCTCTCCTACCTTATCAAACCTTTCCCTTCCCTATGGCACATCTTCCATTTTTTCTTCTCTTCCTCCTCCTCTTCCTCTTCCCATTTCTCTTCCTCTTCCTCCTCCTCCTCCGCTGCTACATATCTCTCCTACCTTATCAAACCATTCCCTTCTCTATGGCACCTCTTCCATTTTTTCTTCTCTTCCTCCTCCTCTTCCTCTTCCCATTTCTCTTCCTCTTCCTCCTCCTCCTCTGCTACATATCTCTCCGGACCTATCAAACCATTCCCTTTCTCCATCGCACATTTTCCATTCTTTTCTTCTCTTCTTCCTCTTCCTCCTCCTCCTTTCAGTTCCTCTTCCTCCTCCTCCTCCTCCTTTCTGTTCTTCCTCTTCCTCATTCCTGTACTTCATCTTTTTCCTCCTTTCTGTTCTTCCTCCTTCTCCTAATCCTCTTCCTCTTCCTCTTCCTCTCCTTCTCCCACTTCCTCCTCCTCCTTCTCCTCGCGGCTCGCCAGATCTCGCTAGGTTCAGGTGCGCCACAGACCCGTAAAGATAAGAGATAAGAGAGAGAGAGAGAGAGAGAGAGAGAGAGAGAGAGAGAGAGAGAGAGAGAGAGAGAGCCTGTGTGTGTGTGTGTGTGTGTGTGTGTGTGTGGAGACCGCCCGCCGCCACCAGTCCTGCCAAGTGGCCATGTTACGCCTATTCTCCCTTTTACGCTTTACGCAATTGTTACGCGATTCGCTATAAAACGCTACTTCGCTATACGCTTCTACGGTATTACTTCGTTATACGCCAAGTTACTCGCTACACGATACACTTAAAATCCATTTACGTTGTTTCGCTATGTTCGCTGTGTGTGTGTGTGTGTGTGTGTGTGAGAGAGAGAGAGAGAGAGAGAGAGAGAGAGAGAGAGAGAGAGAGAGAGACACACCCACAAACATTTAGCATCGAACACTGTCCACATGCCGTCTATAGCAACACACACACACACACACACACACACACACAAAACCAACCCATGTTATTGTGCAGAGCCAGTAAAAGGTGCCAGGCGCTCTGTTGGCACCCTACACACACACACACACACACACACACACACACACACACACACACACACACACACACACACATGACGCACCTGATAATTAAGAAGAGGGTCGGGGCAGCGGAGATCAATGGAATGTTTTAATTCTTATCTAGCTGTTGGTTGTGGAGGGAGAGAGATAAGATGGAGGAGAGAGAGAGAGAGAGAGAGAGAGAGAGAGAGAGAGAGAGAGAGAGAGAGAGAGAGAGAGAGAGAGAGAGAGAGAGAGAGGGGAAAACGAAACTATGAATACGGAAATGAATAAGAAAAATACTAAATGAAGAATAATTAAAGAAAGACAGTAGAAATGAAGTACATGAAAAAGCAGAACAGAAAATGGAGATAAGGAAAAAGAATTAAGCAACGAAGACTATGAAAACGAGTGTAGTAGTAGTAGTAGTAGTAGTAGTAGTAGTAGTAAAAAGGAGAGTACAAATGAAGGGCAAACTATAAATAAAGAAGGAAAAGGAAGGACACAAGGAAAGACAATAATTAAAGGGAGAGAGATAGAAACAGGGAGAGGGAGGAGGAGAGGAGAGGGGAGGAGAAGAAGAGGGAAATAGAGGGGAGGGGAACTGACCATCTCCTCCTCCTCCCCTCACACACACACACACATCCGGGAACATGGAACACACACGCCCTTATCTGTCTGCGTGTGTGTGTGTGTGTGTGTGTGTGTGTGTGTGTGTGTGTGTGTGTGTGTGTGTGTGTGTGTCGTTATTTCTGACTATGAGGAGTTCAGAGCAATGGAATATTTAGCAGTAATAGCAAATGCAAAAACAGAGGCCAGAAATAATTAATAAAAAAAATTATGAGAAAAAAAGAAGTGAATTTGTTTATACGTAAATAAAGAGAAAGTTTTTAGTAGAGAAGTTCAAAGCAAGTAAGTAAAAATTATTAGCAGTTAGCACGAGAAAAAAGGTTAATATATAGTCAGTTTTACCGATGAAGTTAAGAGTAAGTTAAGTAAAAAGAATTACCAACCACCAGAAGAAAAAAGACAGAAGTTTTTATGAAAGTCAAGAAAAAAAAGCATTAGCAACCAGAAGGAAGATTATAATTGGAGGAAGTTTTTATCAGTGAATTTTAGAGTAAGTTACATAGAAGACCACGCATATATATAGAGAGGGAGTTTTTGCATGTGAAATTAATAGCAAGCAAGCAAATAAAAAAAAAGCAACCAGGAGTGAGAAAAGAAAACTATATTGAGTGAAGATTTACCGTTGAATAAGGAAAAAAAAAAGTATTAACAACCAGTAGGAATATTATAATTGGAGGATGTTTGTACCAGTGAATTTTAGAGAAAGTTACATACAAGACCACGCATATAGAGGAAGTTTTTGCATGTGAAAGTAATAGCAAGAAATAATTAATAGAAAAAATTATGAGAAAAAAAGGCAGTGAATTTGTTTATACGTATATATATAAAGAAAGTATTAGCAAGCTGTCTCCTTTGTTGTAAAAAAAAAAAAAAAGCAACCAAAAGTGAAAAAAAAAATGTAGAGTGAAGGTTTACCATTGAAATTAATAGCAAGTTAAGTAGAAGATTAGACAGACGAAGTTTTTGCAAATGAAGTTAATAAGCAAGCAAACAATTAAAAAAAAAAACATTAGCAACCAACCCACAAGAGGAGAATGACGCAGATTAGAGGAAAGATTCTGGAAGTGAAATTTTAATACCAAGGAAGCAAGTTAAGCAAAAATAGAAAAGAAAAAAAGATCAAATTAGCAACCAACCCGCAAGAAGAGAATGACGCAGATTAGAGGAAAGGTTTTGGAAGTGAAATTTTAATACCAAGCAAGCAAGTTAAGCAAAAATAGAAGAAAAAAAAAGAAGATAAAATTAGCAACCAACCCACAACAGGAGAAAGACGCAGATTAGAGGAAAGGTTTTGGAAGTGAAATTTTAATACCAAGCAAGCAAGTTAAGCAAAAATAGAAAAGAAAAAAAAACAAAATTAGCAACCAACCCACAAGAGGAGAAAGACGCAGATTACCCTCGTCCGCGTCACACACACATGCGTTACGGTTCCCCGCTGGCCCGTACGTAACGTTTAGCGAGGCCACTAACGCTAAGTGAAGCAACGTTTAGCGGAGATAATGTACGCTTCTTAACGTCCGCCGCGCACGCAAGGGGGTAGGCGGCGGCGGCGGAGGTGAAGGTGGAGGCGGCGTCGACGAGGGGAAGTTACGCAAAGAGAGGAGGAGAAGGAGAAAGAAGAGGAAAATAGAAAGTTGAGAGGATGAGAAAGAGAAGAATGGACAGACAGACAGAAAGACAGGCGGACAGAAAAGAGGAAAAAAAGAAAGTTGAGAAAGAGAAAGGGAAGATTAGCAATACATGAAATAGACAGAAACAGAGACAGAAAGACAGAAAAGAGGAAGAAAAGAAAGTTGAGGAGGAGAAAGGGAAGACTACCAAATACCTGAGAGAGAAAGACAGCAACAGACAGAAAGACAGACAGACAGAAAAGAGGAAGAAAAGAAAGTTGAGGAAGAGAAAGGGAAAACTACCAAATAAATACCTGAGGGAGAAAGACAACAACAACAGACAGAAAGATAGACAGAGAAAAGAGGAAATGAAAGTTAAGAGAAAGAGAAAGGAAGCGAAAGGGAAGATTGGCAAATGACAGCAACAGACAAAAAGACAGAGAGGAAGAGACAGAAGGGGAAAAAAATAACAAGAGGAAGAAGAGAAAGGAAGAGAAAGGGAGAGATTGGCAAAATATGAGACAGGGAAACAGCGACACACAGAGAGAGAGAGAGAGAGAGAGAGAGAGAGAGAGAGAGAGAGAGAGAGAGAGGAAGGGGGGAGAGGGTACCGTAGGAAGTAAGGTCGCGCTGAGCATTATGTAAGCAAGGAGAGGTTCGCAGCGTTGGTTTTGAAACGAGAGCACAAATTACCTGTCTAAGAGCTTGATTAACGACCAGGTAAACCACCACCACCACCACCACCACTACTACTACTACTACTACTACTACTACTAATGTACAAACTATCACTATTATCACATTCATGACTATTATATGACTTTCTTTTTGTTTTGTTTTGTTTTTCTTTTCTACTTTATTAATTTTGTGTTTGTGTGTTCCGGTATGTTCTTTACTTATTGCATGACTTTTCTTCCTTTTCTTGTATTCGTTACTTCCATTTTCTTTCTTTTTTTTTTAGTGTGTTTCTTACCCTCTCTGTTTTCGTATATTATTTGACTCCTCAGCTACAACTACTACTACTACTACTACTACTACTACTACTACTACTATTACTATTATTACTACAACTATTACCTACTACAAGTCACGTAATACACACTTTAAAGCTACGGTCTCCACACACACACACACACACACACACACACACACACACACACACGGCAACCACCCAACCACAACAACAACAACCATCACAACAACAACAACAACCACAAAACAACAACTAAAACACACCTCACACCTTGTTTATTTCTTCTCAAAACACTGAACATACCTGAAAGAGAGAGAGAGAGAGAGAGAGAGAGAGAGAGAGAGAGAGAGAGAGAGAGGAAAGTACACCCCCTCACCTCAAGTTATCCCTGTATAAAGACCACCTCTCTCTCTCTCTCTCTCTCTCTCTCTCTTCGTGCATGGGATGAGCTCTGAGTATTATTTACACTGACTCTAAATTTTGCGTCTACATCGTAATTCTGTCGAAAATCCTCCACAGAAATTACCCGCCGCTCCTCCTCCTCCTCCTCTTCTTCCTCTTCTTGACTCCTTCTCCTCTTCCTCTTCTCCTCCTCTTCCATATTCGCTTTGCTTCTCCGTCTTCTTCTCTAGTTCTATGATTCCTTCCTGGTTATATTGTTTCCTTTCATTCTCCGTCTCTCATCCTTTTCTTATTCTCCTCCCTCTTTCTTCTCTTCTCCGTTTCTATCTTCGGTTCATTGATTTCTCCTCCATTTTATTACAGAGTTTTCTTCCGTCTCCTTCTATATCTGTTCTCTATCTTCGTTCTCCGTTTCTCCTCCTCCTCCTCCTCCTCCTGTGTTTTATTTACCCCCCTCTTCTTTCTCTGTGATTTCCTCTCTCCTTCTCTTCCTATGTTTTTTCCTCCTTTCTCCTCCTTCCTTATCCTCTTCTCCTCTCTCCTATCCTATTTTACTCAACATCAAGACAAGAACCACCAGGACCGCCGACACCTCCTCCTCCTCCTCCTCCTCCTCTGTGTTTTATTTCTCCTCCTCTTCTTCTTTCTCTGTGATTTCCTCTCTCCTCTTCCTGTTGTTTTTTTTCTCCTTTCTCCTCCTTCCTTATCCTCTCCTTCTCTCTCCTATCCTATTTTACTCAACATCAAGACAAGAACCACCAGGACCCCCGACACCTCCTCCTCCTCCTCCTCTTCTCCCTCCTCCTCCTCCTCCTCCTCCGTAAAGAGAATGGGATACCTCAGAGCCATCTTGTGGGTAATTAACTCTCTCTCTCTACTTATTACCAACACCGTTATTATATCTTGCTTTTTTACTCTCTCTCTCTCTCTCTCTCTCTCTCTCTCTCTCTCTCTCTCTCTCTCTCTCTAATGCGAGGAGGAAATATTTCAAAGTGTATTTATGGGACGGGAAAAAAAATAATAGAGGGAGTTTAGTAAATATGGGGAAGGTACACACGCACACACGCACACGCACACACGCACACACGCACTCACACGCATGCACATACACGCACGCACACATTCACACGCACAGGCATTTAAGTACAATCTCACAGGTAATACAAAACACACACACACACACACACACACACACACACACACACACACACACACACGAGTACACATACATACCTTGACATACAGTGACTAGAGGTGATGGTGGTGATGGTGGTGGTATTTTTCCCTTGGTCTCTTCGTGGTCGTTCAAATCGTAATGGTAGTCGTAGTAGTAGTAGTAGTAGTGGTAATAGGGGTAGTTGTGGTGGTAGTGGTGGTGGAGTAGCGTCTTAAAGTAACTCAAACACTCCACTTTTTCACGCCTTCCAAAAACTGTCACGCTAACTCATCACGCCAAGGGAAAAAAAAAATAATCCTTCACTTGAGATGCAAAAAAATTATCTCCAGTATATTGCTCACACTGTAACTTCCTTCCTCCTGCTTTCCTCTTTATCTTCCTGTTCCTCCTCTCGCGTGGCACTCCGCTTGGCACTGTGGCACCGTGTTTATGGCACTCTGGCACCAGTTAGCTCGGGCACGGGGACGTGGCGAGGGAGGCAGACGAAGGGATCTTATTTGGGCGATAGACAAGGAAGCAAAATCCCGGTTCACCTGATTCCTGAGTTCCTTCACGCCCTTGGGATAACCTGGACGTGCCACGGGAGACACAGCCAACAAGCACGCACGTACGTCCACCTCGAGCGTCGGGGTACAACTGAGGCTGCGTGGTAGTGGCTGGTCCGCGCGGGGTGCCCGATGCCCGCGCCGCCGCCCAGCCAATCAGCTCGGCCCGACGTGCGCCTCCCGCCACTCGCAACTCCGGAGTCGACTGGACCTCATTTTTCACCCACATCCTTCACTTTATTCACGATTTTCCGAGGTGTTTTGGTGTCAGCGCGAAGATGAAGGAGACAGCGAGGCCCAGGAAGGATCGTGCGAGGCCTGGCAGGAAGGGCAGCGTAGGATTCCTCGTGACTACGGAGGAATATCAGGGGGAAAAGGTTTGGTGTTCGAGGTTCACATCTCATCCTCATCCTTCGCTTTTTCCACGATTTTCCGAGGTGTTTTGATGTTCCCGTGAGGATGAAGGAGACAGCGAGGGATGCGAAGGATGCTGCAAGGTTTGGAGAGGGACAGATCAGGATTCTTCGTGTTATGGAGGATATCTCAATAGGAAAAAGCTTGGTGTTTGAGGCTCATTTCTCATCCTCATCCTTCGCTTTTTCCACGATTTTCCGAGTTGGTTTGATGTTCCCGAGAGGATGAAGGAGACAGCGAGGGATAAGAAGGATGCTGTGAGGTTCGGAAAGGAAGGACAGTCCAGGATTCTTTGTGATCATGAAGGAAGGAAGGAATAATATAAGACTCAGCCCTAAGCAACGATATCCGCTTTTCCACGATTTTCCAGCTGTTTTTGGTGTTCGCGTGAATATCAATTAGCCAGCGACGGACAAAAAGACTAATGCGAGGGCTGGGAGAAAGGATGTTTACGGAAGAAGGAAGGTGGACAGCAGAGTGGTGGAGGGAGGTTCAGCTCAAAAACATAACCTTCGTTTTTCCACTATTTTCCAGCTGTTTTTGTTGTTTATGCGAGTTTCAAGAAGTCAGCGAGGGACAGGAATGATGCTGTGAGGGTTAAAAGAAAGGATGGAGTGGAAATTTATATGGTAATGGAAAGAAGAAACAATAAAAAGAGGAGATGGAGTGGAAGTCCTTACCGCTATTAACTGAAGAAGGAAGTGGACGAGACAGAAAAGTGAAAGGACTAAGTGGAAATCTTTGAGGTATTGATGTATTAAAAAGTGGAAAAAGACATAGGAAAGTTTATTTAACATCCACATCATACGCTGTTTTCACGTATTCCCAAACTATTCTAATGTCAAAAGAGATAATTAAATGGACATGAAGAGACAGGTAGGACGCTGTGAGACTTGAAAGAGAAGAAAGGAGTAGAATTATTTTTAGTAATGGAGACAAGGCAGTGGAAATAAGAAATAGAGGAAAGAAAGGTGAGGCTGAGAGAGGAGAAAAGAGTACCTAGCAATCTTTTTTTGGTAATGGAGACAAGGCAGTGGAAATAAGAGATAGAGGAAAGAAAGACAGTGATGCTGGAGGGAGAGGGAGAGCGCGGAATAAGGAGAGAGGGAGAGGGAGGGAGGGAGAGAGAAAGGCACGAAGTCAGGAGTGATGGATGGAAAGTAAATTGGCGTTCATGTCCTGTCCAGAGACTTTGCATCAGGGATAAATAAACATAATGGCGTGCGTGGGTAAATAAACCGCCATGGGGTGTTGTTACGTGTTAGTGATGCAGAGAAACGAGCTGAAGGGTGCTTAAAGGAAGACATGAAAGATGCACTTGAGGCTTATAAAGAAAGTAATGAATATAGAAAGATGTTAAAAGGAGGACGTGAAGAGATGCACTTGAGGTATATAATGAAAGTACTGAATAGGATGTGTTTGTGAGGCGAAGAAACGAACTGAAGGATGTACAAAGGAAGACGTATATAAGATGCACTTGAGGTTTATAGAGAAAGTAATGAATATAGAAAGATGTTAAAAGGAGGTCGTGAAGAGATGCACTTGAGGTATATAATGAAAGTACTGAATAGGATGTGTTTGTGAGGCGAAGAAACGAACTGAAGGATGTACAAAGGAAGACGTATATAAGATGCACTTGAGGTTTATAGAGAAAGTAATGAATAAAGAAAGATGTTAAAAGGAGGTCGTGAGGAGATGCACTTGAGGTATATAATGAAAGTATTGAATAGGATAATGTGTTAGGGAGGCGAAGAAGCGAACTGAAGGATGTACAAAGGAAGACGTATAGAAGATGCACTTGAAGTCTATAATGAGAGTAATAAATATAGAAAACTGTTTAAAGGGAGACATTAAGAGATCCACTTGAGGTATATAAAGAAAATAATTTATATAATTATGTTTTAGTGAGACGAAGAAACGGACTGAAAGATAATTAAAAAGGAAGATATAAAAGATCCATTTGAGGAATATAAAGAAACTAATGAAGATGATGATGTGAGATGTGAGGTGAGTGTGTGTGTGTGTGTGTGTGTGTGTGTGTGTGTGTGTGTGTGTGTGTGTGTGTGTGTGTGTGTGTGATAGCGTGTTGACGAAAGAAAGAAAGGCATTATAAGGGATCTGTAGGTACGAATATGATGCAAGTTAACATAGATGGTAATGATGCAATTGACGACTGTAATGACTGGAGTGATGAGCGCGTCGCCGTGTGTGTGTGTGTGTGTGTGTGTGTGTGTGTGGTGCGCGCGTGTGACGGAGAAACACACTGAAAGATTAGAGAGGGGGAAAAAAAGAATGAAGAATATAAGAAAAAAACAACAACTTAACTGAACCGCGTTAGTGATAAAAATAATGTTGCCAGAAATAAATAAGAAGCCAAGAGTGTCATTAGTAAAAAGAAACGAATTAAAAGGGCGGGGAAAAAAAAGAATGGAGATTAGACGGAAAAATTAAGACTACAACTGAACCGTGTTAGTGATAATGTTGCAAGAAACATATACTAAGACGCAGTGAGGAAATTAAACAGCTGTGTGTGTGTTAGTGATTGAAAAAAAAAATTAAAAGGTTATGGAAAAAAATGAAAAATATACGAAAAAAAAACTCAACTCAACATCACAGAAACCAGGTAAGACAAAAACAATTCTTGGTAAAATTATTGAGGAAGAAAATTGATACGAACTTACAAGATTTTAGAAAGAATAAATAAGAAGAAAACAAGAAAACGACTACATTACGAAAACAAGATAAGACAAAACAACTCTTGGTAAAATTACTGAAGAAAAAAAACATTGGGGTAAATACTGCAATGTTTTAGGAAGAAAGAAATAAGAAAACAACGACAATACAGAGACAAGATGAGACAAAACAGTGCTTGGTAAAATTAATGAAGGAAGAAAAAAAGCTTTGAGATAAAACTTAAAGGTTTTAGAAGGAAATAAACAACAAAACGTCTACATTCCGGAAACAAGAAAGACAAAACAATTCTCGATAAGTTTAGTTTGAGAAGAGGAAAAAAAAACTTTACGACGCGAACTTAAAATGCCTTAGCAGAAATAAACGAGGAAACGTCTTCATTATACGGAAACGAGACAGACAAAACTATTCTCGGTAAATGAAGTTAAAGAAAATATTTGACTGGACACAACAAGAATACGTAACAAGAAACAAGTTATCTAGTGTGTCTGTGTCTGTGTGTGTGTGTGTGTGTGTGTGTGTGTGTGTGTGTGTGTGTGTGTGTGTGTGTGTGTGTAGGAGAGGGGTGCGTGTGTGGGGGAGTGGGGAAGGTGTGTTTGCGTGTGTGCGTGTGTCAGTTAGTGATACAAAGAAATGCGAGCTGAAAGGTTTACGAGGAAATAAACAAGAATACGCCTTCGTGCGGCAACACTGCAGACACAGCAATTCCCGCCAAAGCAAGTGAACAACGAGAATCTGAAGAAAGGGATTGAAAGTTTATAAAGGAAACATATAAATAAAATAAGAATAAAATAGCTTCAGTGAGAAAACAAAGTAATACAAATAAACCGTTCTCCGCAAGTTGAGTTACCAAAACCTCACGAATTTAAATTATATAAGAAGATAAAGAAAAAAGACTTCAGTGAGAAAGCAAAAGACAAGTAAAGGCTTCTCGGGAAATTTATATATGAAAAATAGAGGAACGAATTGAAATTTTATAAAAGTAAATAAATAAAAAACAGACCTCATTGACGGCCCCCCCCCCAAAAAAAAAAAAAAATAAAGTTAACCATTCCCGTTAAATCTAGTTCTAGAAATAATAGAGAGAAACGAACTGAGAGAACATAAAAGAAAGAAAAAATCACTGAGGAAACAAAAGGACAACCAAACCGTTCTTCGTAAATTTATAAAGCGAAAAAAGTCGGAAAAAAAGAACTGAACGAATACAAAAGAGAAACACAAACACCACGTCACTGAAGAAATAAAAAAAAAAAAACGTTCTTTGCAATCAGACAGCGAAAAAAAAATCGGAAAAAAAACGAAAAAAAAACGAATAGAAAGAAAATAATAAAAGAAACACAAACCGGACAGACCAAAACAAAACAACCACTCTTCACAAACTAACCAAGACAAAGAAGTAAAAAAAATAATCTTCGTACATTAAACAACAGAGAGAATAAAATATAGCAACGACAAGCCTACACCAGCCCTCTAATGATGACGCAATGGAGACACGACGCCCCTGACCACGACACGCATTGCCGAAACGAGCCAAGCAAAATTGTTCTTGAGGGAGTGCGTCAAGAAATTAATATTGTGGAATGAAGACATGAGGAAGAGTTATAATGAGGGACGATTTACGATAACATTCAACTAAAATATGAAAAAGAAATCGAAAGAAACGGACTGAGAGGAAATAGAAGAGAGAAAAAACAGCTTCGTTGAGGAAACCGAAGGAGAAATAAAACATTCTTCGTAAATTTAGAAAGCGGAAAAAGTTGGAAAAAATAATTGAAAGAATATAAAGGAGAGGAATAATCCCTTCCGAGGTAAATAAAGATAGAGGAGAGAAAGAGTAGATAATGATAGATAGATGGATAGAGATAAACTGATTGATTGACGGATAGATATAGACAGATATAGACAGATAGAAAGATAGAGAGAGAAAAAATGCAACATAACACTCAAAATCACACAATCACAACCTCAACACACAAAGAATCTAGTATCATTTAATTATCTTCTCTCTCTCTCTCTCTCTCTCTCTCTCTCTCTCTCATATTTCCCACTTCCTCTTTTCTTTATTCCTACATCCTCCCTCCCTCTCAAATTCCCTTCCTTCCTTCCTTCCTTCCTCCTTTCCCACATTTTTCTCTCCCTTTTTTTCTGTTTTCACTCTCCCATAGACACATTTCCTGTCTCTCACATTCATAACGCTCTCTCTCTCTCTCTCTCTCTCTCTCTCTCTCTCTCTCTCTCTCTCTCTCTCTTATATTTCTCCATTTTATCATTTCAAGGTAAAAAATAAAAGTTCGTCACCTTAATTAACTTCCTCCACAGGTGTGCCATGTAGAGTACCTGTCCACCTATATCCGTGCCAAGCTTGTATATTTTTAGCCGCCTATCGCGCACACACACACGCACACACACAGTCACACACACCTTTCCGGATAATTAACCTGTGTAGTATGTCCACCTCTCAAAGGCACGCCGGAACACCTTCGCTTCCGCCTCCACTTTATCATGATTATCAGATGAAAAGTTTACCTGAAATAAGTTTACCTTCGATCGTCAAACACCTGCTGAGAGATTACTTTAAGACGTCTCGTATAGGAAGGAAGGAAAAGTGGGATAGAAAGATAGAGAAATTGAGGTAATCAGAAGTAGACGGTAATGTTGAAACGCCTACTGAGAGATCGTTTTAAGAGGTCTCGTACAGGAAGAAAGGAAAAGTGGGGATAGAAAGATAGAGAAATTGAGGTAATCAGAAGTAGACGGTAATGTTGAAACGCCTACTGAGAGATCCCTTTAAGACGTCTCGTACAGGAAGGAAGGAAGGAAAAGTGGGATAGAAAGATAGAGAGAAATACAGATAAATAAGAGGTAGAGAGGGAATCCTGAAACACCTGCAAATCGCTTAAGCCGTTTCACACAGGAAGGAAGTGAGAAGTGAGATAGAAAGATAGAGAGAAAGAGAGATAATAAGAGGTAGAGGGGGAATGCTGAAACACCTGCAAATCGCTTCAGACATTTCGCACAGGAAGGAAGAAATAAGGAAGGAAAAATAGAGGGAGAAATAAGAGATAATAAGAGGTAGAGACAGATGGAATGTTGATCAAGAGAGAGAGGTAAGGAGAGAGTAAAGGAGAGAGTGATAATAAGATGTAAAGAGAGAGTGGGGAGAGAGAGAGAGAGAGAGAGAGAGAGAGAGAGAGAGAGAGAGAGAGAGAGAGAGAGAGAGAGAGAGAGAGAGAGAGAGAGAGAGAGAGAGAGAGAGAGAGAGAGAGAGAGAGAGAGAGAGAGAGAGAGAGAGAGAGAGAGAGAGAGAGAGAGAGAGAGAGAGAGACACACAACCGGCGCCTTGTAAGATTCTTTTCCCTTTGTTATGGTAAATCAGAATAGGGAAATAGTCTCCTTTTTAATGCTTCAGTTTAATGCCACTCACGTCTGGTATTGTAGAGACCTGGCCTTGCGACACACACACACACACACACACACACACACACACACACTACTACCTAACAAAACCTAACAAAACCTAACCCAATCATGTGCAGTCTAACTTAACCTAACCTAACCTAACCTACCTAACCAAACCAAACCTAACCAAACATATCCTAACCTAACCAAACCTAACCTAACCTAATCTAACCAGACCTAATATACCTAACCTAACCAAACCAAACCAAACCAAACCAAACCAAACCTAACCAAACCTAAACTAACCTAACTTAACCTAACCTAACCTAACCTAACCTACCTAACCTAACCTAACCTAACCAAACATATCCTAACATAACCTACCCTAACCTAACCAAACCAAACCTAATATACCTAGCCTAACCTAACCTAACCTAACCAAACCAAACCAAACCAAACCAAACCTAACTTAACCTAACTTAATCTAACTTAACCCTACCCCACAACCACCACCATCACCAACACCACAATCACCAAACTACAACCACAACCACCACCACCACTACCACCACCACCACCACCAGGAAACCCTCTTAATTATGCCTTCCTGCGGTGCTATTTTGAATCAGGGAAGCAGACGGTTTTGTGACACTTTCCCGCTCAATTTCTCAAGCATTGGCCCAGACGGAAAAGGAGGGGGGGAGGGGCAAGAGGAGTAGGAGGAGGAGGAGAGGTAGGGAGGAGGAAGAGGAGGTTGTTGGTTCCGGTGAAAGAGGTAGAAAAGGGTAGTGGTTGGTTGAAGACTTATAGGGGGAAGGGGTGAGGAGACGAAGTGAAATGAGGGAGAGAATCGAAATGGGGGAGATGGGGAGAAGCTTGGGGAGAAGAGGAGATGAGGAGAGGATGGCGATGGGAGATGAAGAGGGGAGATGTGGGGTGGGGGATGCAGAGAGGAAAATGGGGAGAATGGGGGTGAAGAGAAAAGCTGAGGGGGGGGTGAAGAAGGGAAGATGGGGTGATGAGGAGCTTAAGGGTGAAGGGGAGATGAGGGGTGGGGGTGAAAATGAGAAGCTGAGGAGGAGGTTTAGGGTGAAGAAGGGGAGGAGAGGGAAGTGTAGGGAGGCGTGGGGGTGAAGGGAGGGAAGTGAGGAGGAGGCTAGGAATGAAGAGGGGGAGAAGATGGAGAGGAGGTGAGGGGTGGGGGAGAAAAAGGGGGGTGGGGGGTAGTTCCGGTCGCCCACCTGGCTGGTTGGTCATGTGTGAGGGGGAAGAGTACTTTTTTGTGGGGGAGTTAAAACGAAGATGATCTAAAGAGAGAGAGAGATAAAAGGGAGGAAGGGATTTGGCGGGGAGCTGACGATGGGCTGCAAAAAGTAAAGTGTTAATAAAAATGATGATAATAGTAATAATAATAATAATAATAATAATAATAATAATAATAATAATAATAATAATAATAATAATAATAATAATAGTAATAATAATAGTAGTAGTAGTAGGAAGAAGAAGAAGAAGAAGAAGAAGAAGAAGAAGAAGAAGAAGAAGAAGAAGAAGTAGAAAACAGACAAGGAAGAAGTAAAGAAAATAGACAGAGTAGAAGAAGCAGAACAACAACAACAACAAAAACAACAACAACAACATAGAAGAAAAAGAAGACAGAACTATTACTACTACCGCTACTACTACTACTATTACTACTACTACTACTACTACTACTACTACTACTACTACTACTACTACTACTTCCACCATCACAACAGCTGCCAATTATGCGTTATCTTGGCCATCTAATCAGAGAGTGCTTCAAGATAAGCTGATAACAAAACGGTCTCAGCGACAGATCAAGAGGCAAGAAAATGAATAAAAGAAAGAAAAAAGAAAAGATAAAAAGGAAGCAGAAAAAAATATTATGGTGGAAGTAAAGAAAAGGAAAGCTGTTTACATATATCATCTTGGCTGTATCTTTTATTTCCTCTCGTTTTTTCTTCATTTATAAGAGAATAAAAAAGAAGATAAGAGAAAACGAGGAAGAAAAAGAAAAGATAAAGACAGAAATAGGAAAAGTAAACAGTGTCATGGTCATCAACGTAAAGAAGAGGAGAAACAGAGAAAAATAATAAAACGGAGAAGAAAAATTAAGATAAGAAAATGGAGTAAAGACGCAAAAAAAAGAGGAGATAAAGACAGAAATAGGAAAAGTAAACAGCGTCATGGTCATCAACGTAAAGAAGAGGAGAAACAGAGAAAAATAATAAAACGAAGAAGGAAAATTAAGATAAGAAAAAGGAGTAAAGACGCAAAAAAAAGAGAAAAGATAAAGACAGAAATAGGAAAAGTAAACAGCCTCACGAACATCAACGTAAAGAAGAGGAGAAACAGAGAAAAATAATAAAACGGAGAAGGAAAATTAAGATCAGAAAAAGGAGTAAAGACGCAAAAAAAAGAGGAGATAAAGACAGAAGATAGGAGAAGTAAACAGCATCATTGTCATCATCAGCGTAAAGAAGAGAAACAGAGAACATTAATAAAACGAAGAAGGAAAATTAAGAAAAGAAATATAAGTAAAGAAGCAAAATGTATGAAGGCATAAAGATGGCGCCACTATAAACACTTGCCTGCACCATAACGGGCAGAGGCCGACCACAAAGCTCTACCATGAAAGCCTACCGACACCATTGGCAAAACATAAAAATAAAAAATAAAAAGATAAAAGAAGGAAAGAAGCAAAAGAGAGAAAAGAGAAAGCGGATAAAAATCTTAAGCAAATACCATCTTATCAGCGTCAAATATCACACACACACACACACACACACACACACACACACACACACACACACACACACGCGCCGTCTATGTATGCATGTACGTACACGAGAAATAATTGTGTGCGTCAAGTTAATCGTCAGACGTACATGGAAGGTAAAATGCTGTTACCTGGTTAATATTAATGAGGGACGGGTTACCTGCGACACCTGGGCTCTCTCTCTCTCTCACCTTGAACTGTTATTTATTTTTGTTTATTTATTTGTTTCGTTTATGACTCTCTCTCTCTCTCTCTCTCTCTCTCTCTCTCTCTCTCTCTCTCAGATAAGGGACTCACACCTGCCGCCTTATCGGACATCTGAAGGGCCAGTAAGGCGGTGACCGTGACGTGTACAGCGGCCCAAAAAAGTACTGTCATGGTTTTGAGACAGGTAATGATAAAGATGATGTGAGTTTTGAAGCTAATCTAAACGTTACGATGCGAGTGAGTGAAAATGTAGATGAAACATTTTTAGATGCGCACTACATCAACAGCATGCCAAAAAAAGTACTGTCATGGTTTTAGGACGAACGTTATGATAAAGTGACAAAGAGTATGAAGCTATGATGTGTGATGAGTATGATAATTTAAGGAGAGGCGGTGAGGTATTTTGGATAACTTGTACAAACGACAACCTTAAAATAAACCAATAAAAAATAATCATACACGCATTATTGTTGTGATCCTTCTGTAAAAGTTATGAAAAGGTTAATGATGATATAAATATGATGATAAATATATAATGCGTACGATGGTTTTAGGGCAGGGTGTGAATATTTATATAACGTGCCCTAGAAGCCTGAAAAAAATACACCATCGTTCTTATTTACCGGCAACGTTATGAAGTGAATAAGGGAATGAAGGAGAGGGAAGGTTTGTTTTTAGTTCTACACACACCACGTGAACAATTTTTTTACACTTTTTCACACACTACATGAACACTTTTTGTACACTTTTTCACACACTACATGAACACTTTTTGTACACTTTTTCACACACTACATGAACACTTTTTGTACATTTATTCACACACTACATGAACACTTTTTGTACATTTATTCACACACTACATGAACACTTTTTGTACACTTATTCACACACTACATGAACACTTTTTTTACACTTATTCACACACTACATGAACACTTTTTGTACACTTATTCACACACTACATGAACACTTTTCGTACACTTATTCACACACTACATGAACACTTTTTGTACACTTATTCACACACTACATGAACACTTTTTGTACATTTATTCACACACTACATGAACACTTTTTTTACACTTTTTCACACACTAGATGAACAATTTTTTTCACTCTTACTCACACAATACATGAACAACTTTTTTTACATTTATACAAACTAAATGAACACTTTTTTTTACACTTTTTCACACACTACATGAACACTTTTTTTCACACTTACACAATACATGAACAACTTTTTTTTACATTTATACACACAACACGAACACTCTCATTCTCCTGCCCACACCAGCGGCTCGGAGGGTCAGGCTGTCCCATTAAGTATGACGACAAGTGGGTGAAAGTATCTGAATCGCTTTTAAGGAGTTGACGAGCACACAAACGAACCCTGAAAAAAATGCGCATCTTAAGGGTTTTTTTTTTTTTCCTCTCTTTCTTATGACTTTTATATCTTTCAAAGGGGAAAAAATATTGGTCTTCAGATATTATTCTTTTATTAGACTTTCCAATCTCTCAAAAAGGAAAAATATATCTAGCGGTTTTTTTTTTTTCTTTCTCTTCTCTACGACTTCAAATCTTTCAGAGGGCGAAAAATATGCATTCAAAGTTTTTTTTTTTCTCTTTTCTTATGACTTTTGTATCTTTCAAAGGGGAAAAATATTGGTCTTCAGGGCTTTTTTTTTTCTTCTTTTATTAGACTTTCCAATCTCTCAAAAAGGGAAAATATATCTAACGTCTTTTTTCTGTTTCTCTTCTCTACGACTTGAAATCTTTCAGAGTGCGAAAAATATACATTCAAGGGTTTTTTTTTCTCTTTTATACGATTTAAAAACTTCAAAAGGGAAAAAATATATATCTGTGAGTTTTTCTCTTCCATACGACGTTAAAATCCTTCAGAGGGAAAAAATATATATCCTTACGCTTTCCTTTATCCTTTCCTTTTCAAATCCTTCAAAGGTATAAAAAAAAGTTCAAATCCCTCACGACCTGAAATGACCTTTACAGAATTTTTGAAAACCCTTCTTTTTGTTCTGCTTTGGGGAAGATCTCACTGGGCGTTTTTACTCCTCTGCCTTTTTCTCTCCTTCCTCCTTTGGCCTTCAGAATCCCTCCCAAATCCCGTAAAAAGAGGGAATCAAAAGGCCATAGTGTACGCCCTCTGTCGCTACCTGCAAGAGGAAAGACGGGGGGACAGGAGGGGGGAGAGGAGGCAGGGAGACATGGGAGGCAGGGTGAAAAGGGAAAGGCAGGGTGGCAGAAGGGGGATAGATAGACAGAAGGGGGGCAGAGAGACGCAATGCAGGGAGATAAGGAGACACGAGGAAGGCAGGGAGACTATAAGAAGGCCAGAAGACAGGGAGACATGGGAGGCAGGGTGAAAGGGGAAAGGCAGGGTGGCAGAAGGGAGATAGATAGACAGAAGGGGGCAGGAGGAAGACGAGGCATAAGAACAGGAGGGAAAAAGGAGAGTGAGAGGAGAGAACGGGAGGGAGGCAAGGAGATTGGAGGAAGGCAGGGAGACGAGAGAGGAATCCGAGACAGAGAAAGGAGAACTCGAGGTCAGAGAAAGGGAAGAAGGGTGCTAATTGAGAGGATGGGAAGCAAAGACATTAGAAAAAAGGGGACAGCATAAAATAAAGGGGAGAGGAGGATAGGAAGGGAGACAAGGAGAAGGAAGAGGAAATGGAGGAATCACAGAGAGAGAAAGGAGGAGAACGCAAAGTCAGAGAAAGGGAAGATGGGGATTGGGAAGAAATGGGAAGTGAGGAAATTATAAATAAAAGGAAGAACTGCATAAGGGGAGAGATAAAGGGAGAGGTATTAGAGGGAGGAAGGCAAGGAGACAGGAGAGAAATGAAAGACAGAGAGAGGAGAAAACGGGGGTCAGAGAATGGAAAGAGAATAGAAAGGGGATTGATGAGAAAATGGGAAGCGAAAGTACGAGAAAAAGGGGAAGTTCAGGAAATAGATAAAGGGGAGGGGGAGGTAACAAAGGGAAGGAGACAGGCAGAGAAGACAGAAAAATCAGAAATAGAGAAAGAAGGACAAAAGAGAAAGGGGGGAAGGGGGTTGAGGAGAAAATGGCAAACAAAAGAACGAGAAAAGGGGGGACTGCAGGCTGTTAATGGGGGGTTTCAAATGTGTATAGAGGGGTGAGGGGGGGTTGAAGGGGTGAAGGGGGATGGGGGGCTTCGTGAGAGAGACAGAGAAAGGGAAAAAATGGGGGTTGAAGAAAATGGGAAACAAAATAACGAAAAAAAAGGGGAATGCAGGCTGTTAAAGGGGAGGTTTCAAGGGGATAAAGAGGGGTGAGGGGGGGTGAAGGGGGTAGGGGGTAGGGGGCGTCACAAGTCACCTGCCTGGATGAGGTGTGCGCCGCGGCCACCCTCCCGCGGCGACAGGTGGCCGGCCCCCCAAATTAGGTGGTGATAACTCGTTTCGTCTCTCTCTCTCTCTCTCTCTCTCTCTCTCTCTCTCTCTCTCTCCCTTTCTGTGGTTTGGTTTCTTCAAAATGGCGGCGCGACCTCTGTCTCCCCTCCCTCCCCCTTCTCTCGTTTTCTTTGAGTTTCTCCCCTTTCCTTTTCATTGTTTTCTTTCTTCTTCCCTTCTATCTACCTATTTTCCTGCCTCTAGTTCCCTTTAACACACACACACACACACACACACACACACACACACACGAGAAAGTTTTTCGTACATACATATACATACACATAAATACACACAGGTGTATATTCGTCCCTGGCCTTATCATGTGTGAATAGAAAACACACACACACACACACACACACACACACACACACACACACACACACACACACACACACACACACACACATTCCTCATCTACAAAGCATTTCCCTCGATACACAGAAGAGGAGGAGGAGGAGGAGGAGGAGGAGGAGGAAAAGGAGGAGGAGGATAGATGAAAAAGAAGAATTAGGTAAAAAGTATGGAGAAAAACAAACCTTGAGGAGGAGGAGGAGGAGGAGGAGGAGGAGGAGAAAAGGATGTTTATCAATTAACACTTTGAAGGAAGAAGAAGCCCTTAAGCCCTTCAGGTGGTTCGTGTGTTTACCTTGTGTGTTAGTGTGGCGGTGGTGGTGGTGATGGTGGTAGGGATGGAGGTGGAGAAAAAATAGGGATGATGGTGGTGGTGAGGGTACAGGCCGGTGGATGGAGAATGGAAGATGAAGAGAGAGAGGAGAGAAAGGAGGAGGAGGAGGAGGAGGAAACATGGAAACATGGAAGTGCAGGCAACAGAAAGCCTATTGGCTCATTACGAGGTTGCCCACAAGAAGAATGAAAGATAAAAGAAACTTGAGGCAAAGAGAGAGAAAGAAAAGAAAGAAAAGAAGGAAGGAAAAGGAAAGGTAGGTATACTTGTAGGGAAGGAAATCAAGAAGGAAAGAAGTGAAGAGAATGAAGGAAAATAGGAGGGAAGACGGGAGGAAGGTAGACTTGAAGGAAATGAAAATAAATTACGAAAAGAAGGAAGAAAAGAGGGAAGGAAAGTAGATTTGAAGGGAAGGAAGGAAAAGAAGAAAGGAAAGGAAATAGGAAAGATGAAATAAGAGAAGATGATGGGTAGACTTGTAGGGAATAAAAGAAGTAAAGAAAGAAAGAAAGGTAGACGGAAGAAAGGAGAAAGATACACTCAAAGAACAAGAAGAAAAGGAGAAAACGAAGAAAAGAAAAGAAAAGGAATAAGAATAGACAAAGTTAAAGAAGAAAATAAGAGAAAAAAACGTAAAAAAATGACAGATTAAATGAAAAGAAAGTAGGAAAGGAGAAAAGGTATGTAAGTAAATAGACAGGTAGGTAAGAAGATAGATATAGACAGACTGATAGATAGAGACAGGTAGTAGGTGGGTAGATAGATACACAGGTAGGTAGGTGGGTAGATACAGACAGGTAGGTAGGTAGGGTAGATAGGCTGGTAGATAGACACACACCTTTACCTGCGCGTGTTACCTGGAGAAGCGCCAAAGTGACCACAATACCACGTGACTTCCTTCCGGCCAACACACACACACACACACACACACACACACACACACACACACACACACACACACACACACACACACTCGCTGATTCGTGGGAAAGTGACGATATATTTACCTCTTGTGACGAAAATATGACCATAAACTAAAAGGGAGAAGGAGGGAGAGAGAGGGAGGGAGAGAAAGGGAGGGAGAGGGAGAGGGAGGGAGGAGAGGGAAGAAGGGACAGACAGAGAGAGAAAGAAGACAGAGAGGAGAGAGAGAGAGAGAGAGAGAGAGAGAGAGAGAGAGAGAGAGAGAGAGAGAGAGAGAGAGAGAGAATGCATTAGTCAGTCTTGTAAACTCTCGTAATCCCCTCTTCCTCTTCCTCCTCTTTCTTCCTCACTCTGTCTTCCTCTCCCTGTTCTTCCTCTTCATCTTCCTCCTCCTCCTCCTCACTCTCTCTCTCTCTCTCTCTCTCTCCCTCTCTCCCTCTCTCCCTCCCTCCTACCAAGATGAATGACAATCTGACTGCTTCTGCATGATCTTAAGAGAAGGCTGGGAGATATAACCGTGTGTGTGCGTGCATGTGTGTGCGTGCATGTGTGTGTGTGTGTGTGTGTGTGTGTGTGTGTGTGTGTGTGTGTGTGTGTGTGTGTGTGAGGCCTAACACCATGAGGCAGCAGGTAATTTGGACAGGTGAACAGACAGACGGACAGACAGGTATGAGGGAAAAAATGTGTCGCTTTCTGGTGCATTCAGGTATACATGCATTCGTTCATATTTCTTATTTGTATTTTGTATATTTGCATCCAATAGGCTATCAAACAATGAATAAACCGTTTGTTATCATTATTATTATTATTATTATTATTATTATTATTATTATTATTATTATTATTATTATTATTATTATTATTATTATTATTATTATTATTATTATTATTATTATGACATACGTTCATACATATATACATACATACAAACATAAACATACATACATACATACATACATACACAAAATTACATACAGATACACTAATTAATTCACAGAAAATAAGAAGAAAAATAAAGCGAAAGTCAAAACGAAAGAAAAGAAAAAGAAAGAAAGAAAGAAAGAAAGGTAAATAAATACACATTGACAGGTAGGTAAGTAGGTAAGTAGATAGGTAGGTAGATAGATAGATAGATAAACAGATAGGTAAATAGGTATAGATATAGATAGATAGATAGATAAACAGATAAGTAAATAGGTATAGATATAGATAGATAGATAGATAGATAGATAGATAGATAGATAGATAGATAGATAAAGATAGAGAGAAATAAAGCTAAATATGCAGATAAATTGACCGATAGAGAAATACATAAAACCTGTAACAATTAAATAAAGAAAAACTAACAAGTAAACACACACACACACACACACACACACACACACACACACACACACACACACACACACACACATATTAATATTATCTCGTGTTGATATTCACTTCCTGTTCGCTAGCGGCCTCGGCTTGGCACCCTCTTGCCCCGACGTGAAGGGGAAGGAAGGGGAAGGGGAAGAGAAAGAGGGGAAGGGGAAAGGGAAGAGGAAGGGAAGGGGAAGGGAGGGGAGGTTAAGGAGAAGGAAGAAGGGGAAGGGAGGGGAAATGAATAGAGTAGAAGGGAAGGGGAAGGTAAAGGGAAGAGGTAGGGGGAGAGGGAGGGGAAGGGAGGGGATGGGGGAAGGGAAGGGAAGGGAAAGGAAGGGAAGGGGAGGCAGGAAGGCGAAAAAGGAAGAGGAGGTTGTTTTCTCTCTCTCTCTCTCTCTCTCTCTCTCTCTCTCTCTCTCTCTCTCTCTCTCTCTCTCTCTCTCATCATACACACACACACACACACACACACACACACACACACACACACACACACACACATACACACACACACACACACACACACACACACACACACACACACACATTAAAATTATCTTATCTCCTACACGCCAGAAATTGCAAACATTATAATTCCAAAACCTCCCCTTAATTAAAGAGATTGTGACATGGCGCTGGTGTTGAAAGTGAGGTGAGATGGTGAAGCGCTAAAATGAAGGTGATGGTGAAATGAAGATGATGAGGATGTTGATGAAACTTTAAGAACGAAATGATAGTGATGATGATGAAGCAATAGTGACATGAATCTGATGATGAAATGAAGATGATGTGAAAACTAAATTCTGATAATGATAATGAACTGAAAGTGATAATGAAGTGAAACGAAGATGATGATGGTGATGATGATGATGAAACATGACGAAATGATAACAGCGATGATAAACTGAAGTGATAGTGAAGGTGAAAGTGATGATGAAATGAAGATGAGGAGGAGGAGGATAATGATGATGATGATGATGCAATGATAAAACTGAGATAGAGAAATGATAATGATGATGAAATAATGATAGTGAAGAGACGGTGAGATGAATGTGATGGTGAAATGAAAATGAAGATGATGATAATGAGATAATGAAACCAAGATAACGAAATGATGATAATGATGAATTTTAGCTGACAGTGAAGTGAGTGACGTGACTATGATGATGAAAATGAAGACGGCAATAGTGACATGAGCATCAACATTTCACGGCCTCTCACACCAGGTTTAGGCGTGACCAGGTAAAATTCAGGTTAATTTGACACTCATTTACCTGCGCGGCTTTACGGCCTTAATTAGCGCAGGTGAGGAACACGTGTTGGGCGAAGGAGTAAAATTAAAATATAGAAAAAAGTATGTTATGATTTTTTATATACGAACTCCTCGATAGAAAAGGAAAGGAAATGTATATACGTGTAAGGTTAAAAATATAAATGAAAATGAACGGAAAAGTGAGTTAGGATGAGAAAAAGGGAAAAATTGGTATAGGAAAAAGGGCCAAGAATATAAATGAAAATGAATGGAAAAAGTATGTGTGTTAAGACGATGAGAAAAAGGAAAAAGTTGGTTAGGAAAAGGTTTGAAAAGTTGAACTCCTCAATAGAGAAAAATGTAAACACGTGTAAGGCTAAGAATATAAATTAAAATAAGCGGAAAAAAGTATGTAAGTTAAGATGAGAAAAAGGAAAAAGTTGGTTAGGAAAAGGTTTGAAAAGTTGAACTCCTCGATAGAAAAGGGAAAGGGGACTGTAACTACGTATAAGGAATAGAAAATAAATGAAAACAGAAAAATAAATTAATAGAAAATATGAAATGTTAAACTCCTCGATAGAAAAAAAGAAAGGAAATGAAAGTGGAAATGGGGAAAAAACAGGAACCGATTTTTTCCATATATTTTCTTTACGACTGAAAATATTAATAAGAAATGAGAATTAAAAAAGCCATATTCCGAGCTCTCCCTTGCTAAGAAAAATCATTAATACCAAGTCAAAAAAATAACTTCAAAACAATCTCCCGTCTTGTTTAAATTCCACGCACTCTTTACTTACAACTATTTTTCTTTTCGTATTTCCATCGTCATATTACTAACGGATAGAGTTAATATGTAGTAAGTACCCATTCACCCGTAAAAATGGTTCATAGGAAGCTCGTATATTGGGAACGTTATCTGGTTGGCTGTCTCATATTGTGATGGACCTGATCTTAAGGGAACGGCCGAGGAAGGGAGAGCTTGTACCTATGTAAGTTAATAAGCGTGGAAAGTTGAAATTTATACTCATTTTCTTCATGTTCTTCACTTTCTCCTTTCACCTTTTTATCCCTCCTTCTTCCCTTTCCTTTCCTCTCTTTATGCATCCTCCCTTTCCTTCTCTTCCCTTCCTTTATCTCCCTTCACACACTCTCCCCCTTCCCTTAACCATATTCTCACCCATAAACTCTCTCCTCTCTCCCTTCTTCTCCCTTTATCTATCTTCACCCTTTAATATTCATCTTCCCTTACGCCTCTTCCATATCCTCCTCCTCCTCCTCCTCCTCCTTCTCCTTCTCCATCTCCTCCTACCCAGACCTCTTTCCATCTTCCTTCCCTACATAAAGTACCCATCACAACCCTCCTCCTCCTCCTCCTCCTCCTTCTTCTTCTTCTTCTTCTTCTTCTTCTTCCTCTTTTTCTTCTTCTTCCTCCTCCTCCTCCTCCTCCTCCTCCTCCTCCTCCTCCTCGAAAAATTTATATGGGGGTGACAAGGAGTAAGTTAATACCGTGTAACCTAACTCCTCCTCCTCCTCCTCCTCCTCCTCCTCCTCCTCCTCGATAAGCATCCCTCCTCCTCCTTTTCAGTATCGAGGTGGTAATGAAAGCTCTTAGGAGGAAGGCGGAAGGAGGCAACCCGCATTCCTCCTCTTCCTCCTCCTTTTTTATTCCTCCTCCTCCTCCTCCTTCTTCTTCTTCTTCTTCTTCTTCTTCTTCTTCTGCTTCTTCTTCTTCTCCTCCTCCTTCTTTCTCTCATACGAATCTCATGTTTTTCCTTCGTTTTTTATTCTTTTTTTTTCTTTGATTTTTCCTTCTTTTTCTTCACATTCTCTTCCTCTTCCTTCCTTCCTCTTCCTCTTCCTCTTCCTCCTCCTTCTTTAGCATTTTTATTCATATTTTTTAATCCTTCCCGTTCTTCCATCTTCTTAACTCACTTTTTCCTCCCTCCCCCTCCTCCTCCTCCTCCTCCTCCTCCTTTTCCTCCTCCTCTTGCTCAACTCTTTTCACGCTATCTCGTCCTCCTCCCATTTCTCTCCCTCTCTCTCTTTCCACGTTTCATAAATATTTCAATACTATCTCTCTCTCTCTCTCTCTCTCTCTCTCTCTCTCTCTCTCTCTCTCTCTCTCTCTCTCTCTCTCTCAAGAATTTTTATGATGTTTTTCTTTTTCATTTTTTGTTTTTTTTATCCTCGTTCTTTCTCTTCCCCTAAAAAAAAATATATAAAGGAAAATAAAAAAAATGGGAAGGAAAGGAAAAAATAAAAAAATAAACGATGAAGGAAATAATTACCTTACGCATAAATTTAATGTTTGTTTGTGTTTCAAGTCAAGTTTTATCTAATTATTTCTTCCTCTCAACATTATTTTCTTATATTTGGTTCTTCTTCCCACCTTCCTTCCTTCCTTCCTTTGCTCACCTCGTCACATTTTTTTTCCTTCTCTCTCTCTCTCTCTCAACTTTCTACTATCTTGCTTTCCTTCATTTCCTTCCTTCTTTCCTTCCTATTTTACTCTCCTTTCTTCCCATCTTTTTTCTGTTTCCCTCATCTACCTTCTTTTCTTCCTCCATTTCTTCTTTCCTTCCCTCGTTTTTTTCTCTTTTCTCTTCTTCCTTTTCTCTCTCTCTCTCTCTCTCTCTCTCTCTCTCTCTCTCTCTCTCATATTTTCCACTTCCTCTTTCTTAATTCCTACATCCTCCCTCCCTCTCAAATTCCCTCTTTTCCTTCCTTCCTTCCTCCCTTCCCACATTTTTCTCTCCCTTTTTTTCTGTTTTCACTCTCCCATAGACACATTTCCTGTCTCTAACATTAATAACTCTCTCTCTCTCTCTCTCTCTCTCTCTCTTAACTTTCTACTATTTTGCTTTCCTTCATTTCCTTCTTTCTTTCCTTTCTAATTCACTTCCTTTCCTTCATATCCTCTTTACGTTTCTCTCGTATTCCTTCTTTTCTTTCTTCTGTTTCTCCCTTTTTTCATTTTTCTCTCTTTTTCTCTTCTTCCTTTTCATTCTTTTGGAGTCTTTAACAAATCTGTTCTCATTTACATATCAATATTCTCTCTCTCTCTCTCTCTCTCTCTCTCTCTTTCATATCGCATTCCTAATTTCACTTCCTCTCGCTAACGACCATTTCTTGTGTCCCTCCATCTCTTCCTCCTCCACAATCTACTCCACCGCCACCACCAGTGTATTTTCTTAATGAACTTAATCAAGACTAACACTACTACTATTACTACTACTACTACTACTATTACTACTACTACTATTACTACTAAAACATCATTATTTTTTTCCTTCTATATTTTCCCTTCCTAGGTACTGTGAAGGGAATGGAAGGGAAGAAACAAAGTAGGGCTCGATGCGATTATTGAAAGAGTTGGTTGTTTCCACAGTAACTACTTTTGGAGGAAGGTTATTGCAATGGCGGATGACTGAAAAAAAAAAAACTGCCCATTCATTCGTCAGAGGAGCAACTGGAGTATTTAGTGCGGAAACCATCAAATCCTCCAAAAATCGCAAGTATGTACCGCCGTTTTGTCGTCAAGAGTGAACTGGTCTGCTCTGATCCGCCCTGAAGAGACTGTCGACCAGATGAAATCACTGGACCGGGAAACCTCTTAATGACCCAACAGGCTTCCGGTTGCCCATCCTTCCATGTTTCCACGTTTCTTTCACTCACTCCCTCTCCTTCCATTCCCTCCTCAGCCCCATCTTTCTCCCTCCTTCTCTCCCTCCCTCCCTCCCTTCCTCCATGTACCTCTGACCAAATATTGTGTTAAAAGTTGTTAAATGATGTTGCGGGGAGCTTGTACACGTGTGAGGGAGGTAAGGGAGGGGAGGAAGGCACGTGTGGAGGGAGGGAAGGTAGGTAAAACATATGGATGGATTGAGGGAAGGAAGGGAAGGAGGGAGGGAGGAAGAAGGGAGGGAGGAAGGGAGAAAAATGTATCAAATCAGTAAGGAAAAAATAGGAAGGGAGTGACACAGATGAGGGAAGGAAGGAGGGAGATAGGGAGGAAACTTTATGGGAGGGAGGAAAAAGTGAGAGGAGGAAGAAGAGGAGGAGGAAGATGAGAGGCAAAGATTATAAGGGATAAGGAATGGAAAAATAGTAAAAAAAATAATAAAAAAAAAACAAGGAGAAGAGAGAAGGATGGAAGGAGGATGGGATAAATGGAGAGAATAAAGAATGAGGAGGAGGAGAAAGAGGTGGAGGAAGAAGACGTTACAAGAAAGGCGAAGGAGAGTGGAAAGGAGAGAAAGGAAGAAATGGAGAGAAGGATGAAGGAAAAAAGGAGGAAAAAAAGGACGGAGAGAAAGAATGAATGGAGGAAAAGAGACGAGTAAATGAAGGAAGAAAGAAAGAGGAAAGGATGAAGGAAACTGAAAAAGAAAGGAAAGGATGAAGGAAAAAATGAGGAAAAGAACGGAAAGAAGGAATGGAGAGAGATGAGTAAAGGAAGAAAAAAAGAAAGAAAGGATGAAGAAAACAAAAAAAAAGAAACGAAACAAAATATAATGGAGAAAAAGGAGGGAAGAAATGGAAATGGGCGAAAGATGGAATGAAAAAAAAAAGAGAAAAATGAAGGAGAAATAATGAATAGGAGAAGGAAAGAGA
>NC_066541.1:11743393-11763393 GCF_024679095.1 Eriocheir sinensis | reverse complement strand
TTATTTCTCTAACAATACAATGAGGAGGAGGAGGAGGACGAGGAGGAGGAGGAGGAAGAAGAGGAGGAGGAGGTATTAGCTTCGTTGCACTTAATGAGACCTTTCCAATACATTAATTACAACTTGGTGAGGAAAGTTTAGCATGATATTCCCGCAAGGAGGAGGAGGAGGAGGAAGAGGAGGAGGAGGAGGAGAAAGGGAAAGGGATTGAAATGATGGAGAGCAGATGAAGGGGAAAAGTTAAATGCATGACCAATGGAAAGTAAGAAAATGAAAGGGAAAGAAGAAGGGAGAAGAATAAAGAAGAGAAGTGAAAGGAAAGAAGAAAAGAGAAATGAAGGGAAGAGAAGAGGAGGAAGGGAAAAGAGAAGGAGGAAGAGGAAAGGAAGAAAAGAGGAGCAAGAAAAAAATATTAACAGGTTAAGAATAAGAGAAGGAGGAGGAGGAGAAGATGGAGGAGGAGGAGGAAAACGAGGAGGAGGAGGAAGAAGAAGAAGAATAGCAAGAATTTCCTCTATTATTATTTTATGGAAGTTTATCCTCATGAGAAGAATAAGAACTAGATGGAAATGGCGATCTCTCTCTCTCTCTCTCTCTCTCTCTCTCTCTCTCTGCATGGCGTCATCGGGTCAAAGCAATCACCCCTGTAATGGACTCTCTCTCTCTCTCTCTCTCTAATCTTATCGTTAAATGAAGACGACAAAACGCTTCCCACAGTAGACCTCCTCCTCCTCCTCCTCCTCCTCCTTCTTCTTCCCTCTCACATGCCTACTCCTCTTACGCCTCCTCCTCCTCCTCCTCTTTCTCTCTCCCTCGCATTCTTCATCTCCTCTTCCCACCTCACAAATCTTCCCTCTCTCTCTCTCCTCCTCCTCCTTCTCCTCCTCTTCCTTTACCTGCCTCATAACACCTGTCAGGTAAGTGTCGCCTTTACTCTCACCTTCCTCGCATTTCACTTTCTCTTTTAATTTCATTTTTTTCAAGTCACTGTTTATCGTTCATCTTTCAATTCCATTTTTATCTCATTTAAATTCCTGGTTGGACTTTAATATTGCTTTTTTTTCTTCTTCTTAACTGGAATTAGATTTATTAAGGGTTTGTTTCTGCTCTCTCTCTCTCTCTCTCTCTCTCTCTCTCTCTCTCTCTCTCTTAATCTAACGTTACTTTCTTTTATTTTCTCATATTTCGAGTTTGCATTCTATCTTTTATTATTTTTTTTCTTTCTTTATTCCATTTTCCTTTTAAACCCAAATCGTCTGCAAGTTTAGTAGACTTAAAGAGGGAGAAAAAAAAAAAGATAACTCACTTTCACATTTCTCGACCTGCCTTAACACACACACACACACACACACACACAGCGTCACCAATTGCTTGCATTGTAATTAACTATACCATGATTTAACGAGCTGAGAGAGAGAGAGAGAGAGAGAGAGAGAGAGAGAGAGAGAGAGAGAGAGAATCTGTTCACTCTCCAATGTTTTGAAAGCAAATCCTGGCAACCATATCAGCTTACCGCTAAATCGAGACCCATTACTCTCTCTCTCTCTCTCTCTCTCTCTCTCTCTCTCTCTCTCTCTCTCTCTCTCTCTGTCCCCCTCACCCAGGTATTGCCACACAGAACAAGTCTATCAGAATCAAAGGAACCGAAGTCTCGACAGCATCTCAGGTGAAGGCTTAGTACAGGTGTATCGCTAATTAAGCACTCGTGGGAGGGAGATAAACAGGTAAGCATGAAGCACTTAATTGTTACCTGTATCTATAACTCTCAAAGGGTTTTATTTTTTATCTCTATTGTAGGGAAGAGATAAAATGAGTGGTGGTGGTAGTAGTAGTAGTAGTAGTAGTAGTAGTAGTAATAGTAGTACCGGTAGAAGAAGAAGAAGAAGAAAAAGAAGACGGAGAAGAAGAAGAAGAACAACAACAACAACAACAACAATAACAACAACAAAAGCAAGAACAGCAAGAAAAAACAAGAAAAACAAGAACAAGAAGCAGAAAAAGAAGAAAAAGAAACATAATTAAAAAGAAGTAACGTAGTAATAGCAGAAGGAAGATGAAGATGCCCTATTTCTAGCTAATTATCAACATCATCACTATTATCATTAACCATTAACATCCTTACCAACAACACTCCCTTTGAAAACGATACAAAACTTAGCACCGTGAGGAGATGGAGAAGGAGGAGGAGAAGACTGAGGAGGAGGAAAAGGAGGAGGAGGAAAAGAAGGAGAAGGAGGAAAAGGAGGAGGAGGAGGAAGAGGAGGAAGAATAGCAAGAATTTCCTCTCTATTATTATTTTATGGAAATTTGCCCTCATGAGAAGAATCAGAACTATAGATGATAATGGCGATCTCTCTCTCTCTCTCTCTCTCTCTCTCTCTCTCTCTCTCTCTCTCTCTCTAGCTAGCTCCCTCTTATCAGCTGTCAATGTTCGGCTTCCCTTCACCTTCCCATGCTCCCTTTGTGCCCTTATCAGCCTCCCCTTCATCTCCCATCTCTCCCAGAACAACGAGATGATGATAAGGGTATGAACTCACATCTTCACACGGCCCTCTTAACATCAAGCTACTTATGTCCCTATCTTCTTGCTTCTTTATCTTTTTTTTAGAGTTGTTGATGGTGGTGTTGTTGTTATTTGTGGTGGTGGGAGTAGTAGTAGTAGTAGTAGTAGTAGTAGTAGTAGTAGGTAATGAAGATAAAGAAGAAAAAAAAAGATCATCATCATTATCATTCCTCCTCCTCCTCCTCCTCCTCTTCTCTCCCTCTCTACTTCCATTCTCCTTCGTTTTCTTTATATTGTTATTATTCCTCTCTCCTTCCGTGTGAGAGAGAGAGAGAGAGAGAGAGAGAGAGAGAGAGAGAGAGAGAGAGAGAGAGAGAGAGATTGCACACTAAATTATTTGACTAAACTATTATTTAAAATTAAAATGTCTTACACGCTCTCTTGAAGATGAAGGGAAAAAATGAGCAAAAAAAGACAGGAACAAAAAAGAAAAAGAAAAAGTTGTTACGTTATTTTATTTATTTATTTACTTTTTGCTTTCTTACTTTCCTCGGGGTTTTTTCTTTCATTCTTTTTTTGCTTCACTCTATTTTCGCTTTCTTTTTTACTTTTTAATCCTCTTTTTTTTCACTTTCTATCTTACTTCCTTCCCTTATTTTTTTCTTTCGTTATTGTTTTCCTCCCTATATATCTTTCATTTCTTCACCCTCTCTTTTTTTCTTTCTTTCATTCTTTCTTCCTCTCTCTATCTCTACCTATTTATCTATCTCTTTCTACCTTCCTTCCTTCATTCCCTCTCTATTTCTCTCGTTCTTCCTTTCTATCTATATTTCCTTTCTTCCCTCTTTCTTCATTCATATCTTTCTTTTCTATCCTTCTCACTATCATTCCGTCTACCTACCTATCTATCTATCTATCTATCGAACTTTCTATTCTTCCTTTCTTTCTTTCTATCACTCCAGAATTTTAAAACATTTACACGCGAATACCAAAACGGGATGAAAATCAGAGGGGGAAGGAGAGGAAGGGGGAGTGAGCAGCAGCGGTGATGAACTTAAGGGGGAGAAGGGAAGGGGGAAGGGAAGGGGGGAAGAAGGGGGTCAAAACAACTTTATGTTCATTAATGGCGCGACGCAGTTAGAGTTAAATATAGACATTCATCTCAATTACACGTCAAGGTATTAATTATGCAACTGTGCGGCCAGGCAAGACGCGGGGAAATTAAATGTTAAAAGAAAAACAATAATTAAATGAAAGAAAATAATAACGATGTTAGTGATGATGATGATGTTGATAAGAAGAAGAAGAAGAAAAATAATAATAATAATAATAATAATAATAATAATAATAATAATAATAATAATAATAATAATAATAATAATAATAATAATAATAACAAGAAGAAGAAGAAGAAGAAGAAGATTAAGAAACTCTTCCTACTCTTTCCTTCCTCTTCTTCCTCCCCTCTTCCCTCCCTAACACAGGAGGAAAATAAAAGGAGAGGGAGAAAGATGAAAAGAATGAGTAGAAGAATGAGGATTAAGAGGAAAATGAGAAGTAAAAGGAGGAGGTAAAAGAGACGGAGGAGAAGAGAATAAATAGAAGGAGAAGGAAAACGAGGAGGAGAAGTCGGTCGAAAAAGGAGGGAAAAAGCAGAAGGAAGGAGGAGGAAAAGTAGTAGAAGAGAACGAAGAGAATGAGGAAATCGAAGTAAAGGAGAAAAGGAGGAAAAGGAAAAGGAATGGGAATGCAAAACGTAATAGGAGAAGGTGGCAAAGAAGAAATAAGAGAAGAAAAAGAAGAAACAGAAGGAAAATAAGGAGAAGCAGGATGGAAAGCAGGTTATACAGACATCCACAATATAAGCAAAATTTAGGCCAGGTAGGCAGGGCTGTAGGTCACCTGAGATACCTGATAAGCTTATTAACCCTGATTATACCCTCGAACCCTTCCTTCAGACCAACAAATGAGTCCCTGAATGTACACCGGGCAGACAGATAACACAACATACAAATTATTAAGCATCATACTGCAAAAAAAATATCACACTAGACAACTTTTACCACACACACACACACACACACACACACACACACACACACACACACACACACACTTGCAGGAATTCAATAAACTCATCCTAAAAACACGAATATTAAAAACTCCAACAAATAATAAAGCCAATAATAATAATAATAATAATAATAATAATAATAATAATAATAATAATAATAATAATAATAATAATAATAATAAGAGGAGAACGGTGCAAAAATTTTCTTCGCTTCTTGGATTAGACAGCAATAAATTAGAGAGGCGTAGAGGAGGAGGAGGAGGAGGAGGAGGAGGAGGAGGCAGGCAGGCAGGCAAATAGTAGCAAGAAGGAGATGAATGCTCAGTGTTGTGCGAGTAAATTTGATGCTACTACCGAGAGGAGGAGGAGGAGGAAGAGGAGGAGGAGGAGAAGAAGCAAGAGTAGTATTACCAAGGATGAAGAATTAGAAGAAGAAGAAGAAGAAGAAGATCCAATGTTTGTTTGCTTAGATTCAAGGTGGTGGTGGTGGTGGTGGTCTCTATATTTACCACCACCACCACCACCTCCATCATCACCACCACCACCGATGCAGAATTAATGGGTGACAATGAATAGCTAAGTGATTTTTTTTTTTAACGCATACCCCCTCCTCCTCCTCCTTCTTCCTTCATTTCTTCTTAATCCTCCTCTTCCTCCCTCCCTTATCGTGCTGTGTTCTTTGGCATCCGACCTAAAGCAACACCACCACCATCACCACCACCACTACCATCACCACCACCACCATCACCACCACTCCCAACACCACTACACTTCTAACTTCACCACTGCCATCATCACCACTTTCTAACACCACCACCACCACTACCAACAACTAGAACTAGAAGGGTTAGAGAAAATTTAACGAAAGTACCGGTCTGAGAGAGAGAGAGAGAGAGAGAGAGAGAGAGAGAGAGAGAGAGAGAGAGAGAGAGAGAGAGAGTCAAGAACCAGGACTCTTCTTTTTCATTATTAAAACTTCATCCCTTGCAGTCTACATAAAAACCGTCACCCTCAAACCATCGCTAAACACGCCCTTCAATAACCTCCTAAGATGCTATTATTCCAGTTATCCATTAGCTAAAGAACATAATGATAGCCCGCGCACCGCATGCCTTCAATCCGCGAATCCACCCAGCGTCTAATAGAGGTGCTTCGCCCTGGCTCCATTGGCAATACTGTACGCAGCTAACTGGGGAGGGTTCAATGCTTTTTAATACCCTCCTCTCCTGGGACTCGACCTCATGCCAGACTAAAAAAAAGAGGGTTTAACTGGATGAGACTAACTGGAATAGGTTCAAAGGTAGGGTTCAGTTCTACTAACGGTGCTCAAATGAATGCCAGAGGAGGTGACAAAGACCTTTTATTAGTGTTTTCATTGTCAATACTGTATAAAGCTAATTCGTAAAGGTTTGAATACCGTTGAATTAGTAATAATGAGACTCAATTCCATATGGAGCAAGCTTCAGAGGATTTAACTGTCTTCCAAAGGGTTTAATTTGAAGATAATGCTGTACAGACGTAGCATCATGAAAGGGATCAATGTTCATCAATACCCTCTTGTTGCCTATGCGAAGTAGGATTGGATACTATATTTACAGGTTTCCATTGGCAACACTGCACAGAACCAACCAGGAAAGTGTTCATAAGCTATCAAATACCATCTTGTGAGGCTCGATTCCCTGCTAGGCTAAGTGAAAGAGAATTCGACGCTTTTCTTGTTGGTCTCGGCTAATTTTGAGTGACGGTGAGGTCGGTAAGGTCGTAAATAATGAGTCATAAAGCCAGTTTTTGAGCCGTCAGAGAAAGGCAAGCGATGCGGTGGTGGTGTGCTGGCAATACTGGTGGTGGTGATGGTGGTGGTGGTTTTACAGTTTATTGCTATTGTTGTTGTTTTATTGTTGTTGGTAGTGGTTGTGGTGGTAGTAGCAATAGTAGTAACAGTAGTAGTAAAAGTAGAAGAAGTAGCTGTAGTAGAAAAAGAACCCGACAACTATACTACTGTTGCTGCTACTACTACTACTACTACTACCACTACTACTACTACTACTACAACTACACCACACATTTCCATTCAACTACTACTACTACTACCACCACCCCCAACAACAACAACAACAACAATAAAACAAAAACAGCTTTCCAACGACCACCACCACCATCACCGCCACCACTATTGCCAACCGCTCACTACCAACCAACCACCGGCCTGTCATGCCTGCCTGTCTCTATCTGTGTTTAAGTGTGTACCTTGAGTCTTTTATAGCAAGCACGTCCTGTTGCAGAATTTACGAGAAGTCACTTGATAAGCACAACGCACATTACTCAAAGATTATTCCCATCCTTCCTCTTTCTCTTCCCTTCCTTCTGTGAGTGCTGGGAGAGAAGGAAAGGGAGGAAGGAAGGTGATGGGAAAGTGAATGAAGGAAATGGAAAGGAAATGGAAGTAAGAGTGAACATATAAGTCATTTGATAAACACAATGCACTCTCTTCCTTCCTCTTCCCTTCCCTTCTCTTTCCTCCTTCTGTGAGTGCTGGGAGAGAAGAGAGGAAGGAAGGTGAAGGGAAGGGAATGAAGGAAATGGAAGGGAGAATGGGAAATATGTCACGATAGGCACAATACACATTATCCAGATATTTATCCTCATTCCTCTTCCCTTCGTTTCCATCATGTGAGCATTGAGAGAAGGGAGGAAGGAAAGTGCAGGGAAGGGAATGAAGAAGAGGGGAGGGAGAGTAGAAAATAGATGTCACTTGATAAACACAAAGACTATATTCCCTTCCTTCCTCTTCCCTTCCCATCTGAAAGCACTATAGGAGAGAAGGGAAGAGAGGGAGGTGGAAGAAAGAAAATGAAGGATATGGAGAGGAAATGGAAGGGAGATAGGAAAATAACTGGGAGGGGAAGAAAGATAAGGAAATGATGGAAGAGAAGTGGGGAAAAGGGAATAGGAAACGAAAGATATGAGAGGAAGGTAGGAAGAAGGGAAGACAGGAAGATAAGGAGGGAAAGGATGATGGATATGGGAGTAAGATAGGGAAATAGGGAGAAGAGGGAAAGTAGGAAGTAGCCTAATGAAAGGATGAGAGAAAGGAAGGGAGGAAGGGAGGAAATGAGAGAAGTGGCAAAGGAAATAAAAGAAAACGAGCAAATGTTACGAAGAAATATATAGTGGAATAACAAGAAAACTAATAATAAAACAAACGAGAAAAAATAATCAGAGAAAAACAAATGAAAGGAAAATATACAAGGAATGACTAAGTAAAAACAGACTCCAAAAAGAATGGAAACAACAACAAAAATAAAGAAAAATAATAAAAGACGACTGCATTTAGGACGCAACAGCAGGAGCGGCAGCAACGGTGGTCTGTGTGTCTGTCTGTCTGCCTGTCAGTCTGTTTGCCGCGCTCCTACTCTCTTCTGTTATTTCACGGTCTCACAAGATGAATTATGGGCCTCTTAAATAACCCACCTGTCCACGCACACTCATCATCCTCAGCCAGGTGACAGATTAAGACTATAATGAGAGGTGCATGTGTGTGTGTGTGTGTGTGTGTGTGTGTGTGAGGAGAGAGGGTCCAGCAATCTCCCCCACCCTCCCTCTCTCTCTCTCTGTCTCGTCATCTGTTACTCCAAGTCACTCCCTCATTTCAGAAACTATTGCCACAACCAACACACGCTTAGGAAGAAAAAGAGAAAGAGCGAAAGAAACAAGAAAGGGAAAAAAAAACTCGTCAGCATAATAGTACCGGAGAAAGAAAAAAGAAGAGAAAAAGAGAAGAAAGAAAAAAAACTCATGGGACGGGTTTCATGCTAGGCTCGGCGCTAAGCCATTAAGCTCAAGGTAATTACAAGGCAGGAGATTTATGGACGCTTTCATTATGACAAAAGTTAATGGTGTGGGTGGCATTATTTCATGGAGGGTTGACGGGCATGGGGTGGAGGAGGGGGAGGACGTGGTGGTGAGGAAGGAGGAGAGGAGAGGCCTGCAGTTACGTTAAACACTCAAATATTTAATACCCTGACGCTTCTCCGGTGATTCCTGGATCGTTTTAGAGCTCACTTTCACTTAGCCGCCTATCAACACATAACGTCCATTAAGTCACTGGTGGTGGGTGGGCTTGGAGGCTTGCAGTTACTTGAAAACTTGATAACAGAGTAAGCCCCACCACCTGGCCGCAGTCCGTCAGTGACAACCAACGGCGCAGCGCGAACCGTATCACGTATTTATCTTTATTTAAATCTAACCTGACATTACTTCAAAATCTAACCTAATCTAACATAACCTGACCTTACGCAATTCAATCTAACCTAACTTAACTTGACCTGTGCTCCGCTGCCAAAATGCGATAAACAAAGGAGTCCCTCGATAAATCCCCTCCAGACCATAGTTTAAGAAGATTATATCACAAACGAGTGATATGCGACGGCAAAGCAATACGACAGTGTGTTGTTCGTGCACAAAGTACTTCATATACCACCAAGGTGTCCGTAGTGAGACGGGTGTAGCTACTTATAATACATCAAGCACTCAAATATCTGATACTAACACACTTCCTAGGTGATTTCTTTGTCACTTATGTGCTTTATACACTTACATCTAACCATATATCAGCATAGAACGTTAATTTACACTAAAAATCCGCCAGTTTCATAAATAATTGTTTACATCCCGTGGTGGTCTGCAGAAATTGAAAACAAATATCCAGTTCTCACACGCGTCCCCGGTGATTCCTTGATCGCCTGGGTACTCTAGACGCTTTCACTTAACCGCTTATCAATATCTAACGCCCAGAGCTCGAAATCCACCAGTTTCCCGCGAAAAAGAAAGTTTAGAGGAGTGGTGGTCTGCAAAGATTGAAAAAACACAAATATTCAGTACTCACACTTTTCCCCGGTGGTTCCTTAATCGCTTGGGCAGTCCAGGCACTTTCACTTAACCGCCTATCAGTAAACAACGTTCATTAATCCTCCGGGCAGCCAGTTACGAGCGAAAAACAGTGTAATTTTCAAGCCGCCTGACTCTCACGCCATATTAAATACTGATCTTGTTGTTCTTCGATTCTTCCGCCTCTCCAACGGTGCAGCTTTTCCCTCTACCTCTCCTTAACAATTTCCCTTTAGCTTCGCCTCCACAACTATGTACTATTCTGTTTGAGTTTCAGTTTAAACAATCAAGCCGCGGGTTCCTGAAGCGAAATTATCAGTGGCGTCTGCTTATGGGTGGAGATTATGTGTTGGCTGTCCATCATCTCGTCTTTCCCGCCTCTATTATTATTATTTTTATTTATTGACCCGCCATTCGTGTCCCTTCTCCTTCCTTATCTCTCTACCCAGCGCCGTGGTTATATGTGCACTCCACCCAGCCAAATTTCAAATAATAATTGCTCTCGACAACGTATATTTTCAGAACGAGGTAAGTGTTAATGCCTTATCTCGCAATATTGAAGAAGAATTTACCCCTGGACGCAATCACCTATATTAGGCTGCTAATACACTCCAGAGTTCATCATTACCTTGACCTTAAGATACTGCGATACATATGTAAAGAGATGACCCCATGCTTTCCTCCGATCCTTATCTATATTTTAAGGCAGACTAAACTATAGGACACGACACAAGTTTAAACCCAAGAAAAGCTGCTTTATCCATGACTTATGTTTCTTTTTGGACAATAAACTACGTCAACATCAAATAGGAAAGGAAAGAGGAACATTTACAAGAGATATAAAAGCAAACACAGAGAAAAGTAAAGAGAAATGCGACAAACTAGGCTACAAGCAACGCAAAATCCACAATCCGTAAATTATGTGTTCTTGGCAAGGCAAACGGACCATCCCAGACAAACTATTTTCATTATTTACTTCAATATACTACCCTGGGAGGCAAGATAAACGCGGATAATGCACCCGTAAAGAATAAATACACGAACAGCAACCAACATTTATTCGTCCATTGCAACAGGAGAGTGAAGAGAAACATTAATAATTACAGAAGGTGACACAGGGAGAGAGATTAGTGAAGATAGAGTAAGTGTAAGGCAAACAGAGGAACAAAAAACACCATTCATACTTTTAGACTTGGCAAACATGAGGGAGGAAGATAAACAAAACAAGATATCAGTATTACCAACCCCGGGCGGCCGCAGCGGAGAAGGAGGAGGACGAGGAAGAGGAGGAGGAGGAGGAAGAAAGAAAGACGGAGGAGGAGAATAATTGTGCCTTGCAAGAGGGCGAAGGGTGAAGGGTCTCGGGGAACATACGCTTTAGTTTCACTTTTCCGAGGGGCAGGAGGCGTGTGGGAGTGTGAAAGTCGAGAGATGAAGTGTTTTAGCTGTACATTATAGCAATTTCACGCCGCTGCCAGGCCATCTGTGCGGGAAATAGGGAAAAGGAAAAACTGGGGAAACGCAAAGGGATTAGATTATGTTGAAGGATGGTAAATAAAGCTGGAAAATCAGAGAACAGGGGAAAGGATGGCAAATAAAGCTGGAAAATCAGAAGATAGTTGGAACGATGATTAGGCTAGCAGTCAAGGGAAAAATGTATAAAAAGAAACTGCTTGGTGAAAGTATACAAGGAATACAAAACAAACAAAATGGCAACTAAACTACCAGATGAAACAGTAAATAAAGTTAGAAAACCAGAAAATGTTAAGTATGATAGATTAGAAATGTGTAAAGGAAAAATATGCAAAGGGAAACAGCCTAGTAACATAAAACAAACAAAACAAAATTGTAAACATGCCACCAGATAAAGTATAGTAAATAAAATTAGTAGAACAATATAAATAAGATTAATGCTGATACTATACAGTCGAACCCAACTAGTGCATCACTCGCTCGACATTTACCTGGGCAGCCTTCCAATGTAATTACCAGGTGTCAGAATTAGCCTAGTATCCCCAAATTCGCTGACAGGTGAGGAAAGGGGAAGGAGAGAGCGAATGAGGGGAAAAGAAGGACTGAGGGGAGAATGAAGGGTACGAGAGAGGTATACGAGGTGAAGAAGAGGAGGAGGAAGGAGGGGAGGAAGGAAAGGAGAAGAAGGGGAAGGAAAATAAGGTGAAGGGGCGGGAGAGGGAAGGGAAGGAAAATAAGGTGAAGGTAAGGGGAGCTGTGAGGAGGTTGAGGGTAAGAAGAAGAAATATTATTAAGAGAGAAATTAAGGGAGTAAGAAGGAGAAAAGGAAGAAGGGAGGCAGGAAGGGAGGAAGGAGGAGAGGAAGAAGAGGAGGAAGGAGAGTAGGTAAGGAAGGAACGAAAGACGTGGGACAAGGAGGGGAGAAATGAGGAACGACAAGGAGGGGAGGAAGGAATGGAGGCAAGAACGGGAGGCAGATGAGGAGGGGAAGGAGGGGAGGAAGGAGAGGAGGCAATAAGGGGAGACAAGGAATGAAAGCAAGAAAGAGAGGAGGGAAGGAGGGAAGGCAAGAAGGGGAGGAAGGGAGGAGAGGCAGAAGGGGAGGAGGGAGGGGAGGTAAGGAGCCATGCATCACGAGGGGAGCAGGTGCAGGGTCGCATTAATACCTGCCTTACCCTATGCTGGGAGGTAAATTTATGGCTCCAGCTGCATTTATTTATTAGTTCACTTAACGAGAGAAAATGCGAGAAATTTCAGGGTTGGAGATGGTTGATTTTGCTGCTGTTTATTTATTTTTTCCTCTTTTCATGTAGGTTATTTAGTGTTTCCCCCTTTACTTTAATTATTTATTTATTATTGCACTTAACGAGAGATAATGCGAGAAATTTCAGGGTTGGAGATGTGGTTTAAGGTTGATTTTGTTGCTGTTTTCCTTTCCTCTTCCTTTATTTGTGTTTTTTTTTCCATTCCTTTATTTATTTGCTCTTTTCTCCATTTCTTCCCTTTATCTTGTCGCTGTTTTTCCCTTTTCCTCTTCCTCCCCTTGCTATTTTTCTTTTTCTCCCGTCGTGCAGTTATAATCTTTTTGTTTTATTATTTGTCATTTAGTTCGTTTTTATGTAGTGAACCGTTTTTGCTATAGAGGCAGCGCCACATGTGGCCCTTCAACTCAAAGCTGTACTTTTCATAAAGTTCAAGTTATAAACTATAGAGTGCGTCTGAGGCTCTCTCCGGGATACACGTCCATGGTGCCGCCATCGCCCCAAGCCGATGATTACACACATTTCACTCATTCCCGATTTCAGTTTTCTCCATGTCACTTAGTAGAGTCAGGAAATCGGGTAGGAGTAAAGTGTGTGCAGTCGTTGGCTTGGAGCGGTGGCAGCCTCAGACGCACTCTAATATATAACTTGAATTCTATGGAAAGTACTGCTGTAACTGTTCACCGACTGGCCACGTGTGGCGCTGTCTGTATAGCCAATACGGTCAATTATTATTTCATTTAACCAGAAATTATGCGACTAATGCAAGTTTGGAGACGTTCTAAGGGTGACCTGCTCTTTTTTCTTCACCCTTTCTTCATGCATTGGTAACCAGTGTAAGTTGGGTTTATCGATAATATATATAGACGAGGGTCTGAGGGTAATAATTTTCTCCTTATCCTTCCTTTCTTTTTATTCGTGCATTCGTGTATTACTTTACTTCCTTTAAGGAGAGCGGGGGAAAAGAAAATCAGGTTGGAGGGAATTTGAAGGCAGTTTTTCTTTTCCTTCTTTTTCACTGCATCGGCTTGGGGCGATGGCGGCACCATGGACGTGTATGACTTGACTTTAACGAGAGGATGTAAGAGAGAGATGAAGAGGAGCAAAGAGAGAATGTAAGAGAGTAGAGAAATGAAGAGAGAATGTAAGAGAGAACTGAAAAAATAAATAATGAGAGTGTAAGTGGGAAATTAAGAGAAAGACAAAATAAGAGAGAAATAAAGAAGGAATGCAAGAGAGAAATGAAGATAGAGAAAGGAGGTAAGAGTGAAATTAAGAAAAACAAAAACAATGTAAGCGGGAAATGAAGAGAAATGCAGAAGATAAATAAAGATAAATGCAGAGAAAATGTAACAGACGAATGAAGAAAAAGACTATAGGAGAGAAATGAAGATAAATAGAGATAGAATGTTATAGAGAAACGAAGATAAATAAAAATAGAATGTGAGAGAAACGGAGAATGAGAGCAAAAGGTAACTATTGATTCTCTCCTAGGCTATATTTATGGTGCAAGTGTTGCCATTAAATTTTAAATTCCTCGATCGTACCTGTTCTAAGCTTATCCCGTGGTTACGTTTACTGGTAATTATGTGGCTCAATCTTCAATACATTAGGATTTAGCACGTAAGGTCTGACAAGAAAGACAGAAAAGACCCTCATATTAAATCAAGTGGCTTAAATAAGAAACTTGGCAAGATATTGGGTACGAAATCATACTAATATACACTCATTTATTTGGGTGATACTGAATTTATGATAGCCATCTTGCGAGAGGTTAATACTGGCAACATGTGTCGTATTTTGGTCTCTGAATGCAGTGCAGTAACTAACAGCTTCCGGTAAAATATAGAAACTTCAAACTAATGATGTAAGGAGTTTATGAGCGCAGTCTAGCACATCGCATTTTGGTAGCGAGGTTAGGTCTGGTTAGGTTAGATTTACTTTGGTTAGATTGTTTACATAAATAATACGTGTGATTCGCTTCGCGCTGCGCCATTGTTGTCACTGGAGTTGGGGTACTGTAGGGTGGAGTAGGCTACGGCAATCTTCACATTCCCCCTTTATTAATCTATTTATACGTTTACCCTTAGTGTATTTGTCTATTCATTAACGTTATCCACTACCACTAAACACTTTTTTTTATCTGCTGACGCTGCTTGGTAATCCGTAAAAGTCAAGGTAAGACGGCGGGGAAGACTAATATAGGCCTAGTTATACTTAATTTATATACTTATGCACTTATTTACGTATTTTTGCACTTAAATATGTATCTACCTCTTAATTTACTTGTTTGTGCACTAAATTTATTCACTACTGCTACATGTTATTTTTTTCCATCTGGTAACACGGCTAGAAGCCCGTGGGAGCCAAGGCCAGGAGGCGGGAGGGAGGGAGGAGGCCTTGTTGCCTTCTCCCTTTTAAAATAACTCTTCCCAAACAACAAGGACGAGTGTTACGCTTCACACATGATTATCCTTGGCCCGGGCGAGTGTTCTTTTTTACGTCGTGATAACCTGAGCCGTGCAAAATGTGCGGAAGTCGTGGAAGAAGAGGAGGAAAATAGTGTTTGTGTGTGTGGCGGTGGCGGTGGTGGTGGTGGTGTTGACGTAGTGTTGTTATGATGGAAATACTTCATTATCGTGAAATGAAGAAAATACTGGTGAAAAAGAACCTGTTTGTACCTTTTGAAGTTCTCGTGATAATGGGAAATACAAATAACGATATGGTAGGAAATAATGGCTTAAAAAGGGGAAGAAATTAGTGTTTGTGTGTGGCGGTGGTGGTGGTGGTGGTGATGACGTAGATATTGTTATGGTGGAAATATTTATAAATATCATGAAAAAGAACGAAATACTAGCGGAAAAAAAAACTATTTGCGCTCTTTGATGTTGATGTGATGAAGAAATATACAAGTAACGTGATAAAGAAGGAAATATTGGGATGAGAAGCGGAAGAAATGTTTGTTGTTGTGGTGGTGGTGGGTTGTGGTGATGACGTAAAGACCTTGCGATGATCCGTTTGATCTGGTTGCAAAGCTCCTGATCTATTTACCCTTGAGATCTGTAATCCGTTTCAGATCACTTATCTGGTGATCATGATCTGCCTGTGTACACATTGTGATAAAGGAGGAAATAGTAACGAAAAAAAAAGACTGATTGTTCCGTTGATATGATTGTGATAAAAGAAAAAGTCGTAAAGAAGGAAACAGTGAACAAGAATCTGATTGTCTTAATAACGATTATGGCGAGAAAGATCACAAGTTTTACAGTAAGAATGGTGGAAACAAAGCTTGGTTGTTAGAGCAATTATTGTAGTGGTAAAAGAGCGCAAACATGAGTAACAGTGAAAGCAATGAAGTAGTAAAAGAAAACAAGTGAGAAAATTAAGAATAACAATGGTACATAAAAGAGAGAGAGGAAACATGGAAGAAAGTTTGCGCGTAGTGATAAAAGATCGTAAACATAAATAGTATGAGAGTGAAGAAAACAAAGTAGAAAAAAGAAAATAAGTGAGAAAAGGAAGGACAACAATGGTACATAAAAGAGAGAGAGAGAGGAAACATGGAAGAAAATTTGCGCGTAGTGATAAAAGATCGTAAACATGAGTAATCAGAGTGAAAAAAACGAAGTAGAAAAAAGAAAATAAGTGAGAAAAGGAAGGACAACAATGGTATATAAATGCAGAAGAGTAAACATGGAAGGAAATTAGCGAACAGTGATAAAAAGATCGTAAACATGAGTAGTAAGACAACGGTAATAAGATAGTGAAAAAAATAGAGAAAGGAAAATGAGAAAAAGAAGAACAATGGTATATAAGATGGAGAACAAAGAAAACAGAAGGGAGAGAAAATAATGCGTAGTAATAAAGAACAACATAGCATAGAGAAAACAAAAGAATAATTATAAAGAAAAAAATAGATATAAATAGAAGGATAAAAGCCAGAACAATGGTGAGTGAATAAAAATAACCCGAAGGCAAAAAAAAGTAACAGAAAAAAAGAAGGGAAAGAGCAAAAACACTGATTAAAAGAAGAGAGAAGAGAGGCAAGACTGTTCAAGGGGATAATGATGAACAGACAGACACACAGACGGACAGACAGACAGACAGGCGAGGGCAGCGGTAAGTGCCTGTTATCTGTGTTTGTTTTTAGTTAGCTTCTTGTTACAGGCCATTCCTTTGAGGCTGAATTAGTCCCTAGGTTATATATTTGAATGTTTGTGTCCTAGGCTAATGCTACAAGTGTTTCTTCGTTGCAATTTTTCTTTACATTCATTTTTTTTACGAATTTAAGTCTTAGAAAAAAAAAGGTTTGCATACGAAAATTCATCCTACAGGTTGTTATATGAATTATTTGTCTTATTTCTACCAAACTGTCTTTTTTTTGGTTTTCTTTTCAAATACGATTTCAGGAAGGCGTTTCTTACCATAGCCTATAAATAGTATGCAGAATCTTTTATTTCACATGTAAACTCTGCCATGTATTTTCTTTTGATATCTTTACATTATTTTCTCTGCACTAAACACGATATCTTCGCAAGCTAGTTCCTACCGGTAGCATAGTAGCCTATCGATTTTACATGCATTATTTTCTATATACCAAACATGATTTCTTCCCTACTATCTCCTATCCTGGCTTAGCTTTTACATTATTATTTTCTGTATGCCAAAGACATCATATTGTAATCCTTTGTCAACTTATGGGAAGGAGTTAATATCTTGGTTTCTTTCATAATCATATCACTATTTTTAGACTACACGCACGGCTAGGCACCCACGAATAGCCTAATTAATATACTACTCAAGAATTCGTACTCTCTCTCTCTCTCTCTCTCTCTCTCTCTCTCTCTCTCTCTCTCTCTCTCTCTCTCTGTTTATCCTTCCCGTTACCATTATAGAAGATTTGAATACCTTTGGAGAGAGAGAGAGAGAGAGAGAGAGAGAGAGAGAGAGAGAGAGAGAGAGAGAGAGAGAGAGAGACGACTACGATACACATTCTAAGCTCTTTATCTTGTGTGTGTGTGTGTGTGTGTGTGTAACGAGGTAGTTCATGGGCACACCTGAGGCCAAAGCGCGTCAGGTGAGTTTATGCGGGTTACCTCTAATAAACAACACTACACCTGGATCTTACCTGGGGACGGAGGTGAGGGAGATATGCGACGGCGAGCCCATAATGCAAGGGGCTGATATAATGCAACGGTACCCAAAACTGAAATTTACACGCCTCTAATTTTATGGTAAAGGAAGGAGATCAGGGATGAAGATACAGTATTAAAAAAAAAGTCACATAATTGCTCCGATTCTAAAGATAAAAAGAAAAAATATGAGAAAAATTGAGCCCAAAGAAAGGATGATCAAGTTTTATTGTTAGACACACATAGATAGACAGACAGACAGATAGATATATAGAAATAGGTAGATAGATAGATAGGTAAATAGATAGATGCTTCACTGACAACAAAATGCAAGTTCTATAAAATACATCTATAAAATTATCCATATTTAATTGAACTCACACACTTAATATTACGTTAGGCTATTTCTTCGTTGTTAATTTACACCTTCCAGTAAATTTATCAACGTATATATCTCGTTAAATAGAAAATACAAGGAGCCAGGTGATAAATACAATGTACCAGTATGTAAAAGCTCATGTTACACGCACGCTGGGAGGCTCAACTCTCGCCTGCTGGTTACTTTGCACCTTCCAGCTAATTCATTAATGTGCTGCGTCTCGTTAAGCAGAAGATACAGGTGGTCAAGTGATGGATAATGTGCCAGTATGTAAAATATCCTGTTAGACACACGCTTGGGTTGGGAGGTTCAGCTCATCCGTGGTGGCTAGTTTACACCTTCCAGCTAATTCATTGCCTACTGTGCACACCCTCGTTAAGCAGGAGATACAGGTGGTCAAGTGATGGATAATGTGCTTGGAAGGTTTAGTTTATCAGGTGGTGGACGCATTCTAGTAAACTTACTAACGCACACCTGCCCCACGTTAAATATATACTTCATTAAATTAAATAATAATACAATAGTATCTAGCACCTTATAATAGATGCACGCTTGGGAGGTTAGCTTATCAGGAGGTGGTAAATATTATACATTCCAGTGAATTTATTACTATACTAAACATATCTTACGGTAAATAGATGATTAATTAAAGATAAGGATAATGTAACAGTATTTAAAAACCTTAGAAAGACTTGGTTTTGTAGGCCATCATGTGATGGGAAATTTAAACCTAATAAATTTGTTAGTATATGTAGGTACCCATGTTAATAGAATTCTAATTAAAGAAAAGAATAATATAACAGCAGCTAAAACCTTATAATGGATACTCTTGATTAACTAGGCTATCAGGTGGTGGTAAATTTACACCTAATAAATTTGCTAGTATATATACCCACGTTAATAGACACCTAATTAAAGAAAAGAATAACATTAGATACACTCTTACGCTGCTCTTCTATCAGGTGGTGGTAAATTTACACCTAGTAATTTGCTAATATATAAACCCACGTTAAACAGACACCTAATTAAACTAAATGATAACGGAGCAGCACCTTCAATCTTATGTTAGACACACGCTTGGACGCTGGCCTTATCTATGTCATGGTAAATTTACACCTAGTAAACTTGTTAAATATATGTACCCACGCTTGGTTACTAGGCTGGCTCATAAGTAGCTCCCTCTATTAAATTTGTTAATGTATACAGCCACGATTGATAAACTAGGCTGGCTGTGAAGTTGCACCCTCTAGTAAATTCAATAATATATGCATCAACGTTAGATAAGTTAGACAAGCAAGTGATAACGCAGCTGTATATACATTTTTTAAGGGTTCAGAAAAAGAGGCAACAACAACAACAACAACAACAACAACAACAAATGGCGCTGCTCCTGCAAATAGTGTTATAAGAAGAGTTAAAAACAGAGAGGGCAGAGTTATTTAGAAAGGTGTTTACTGACAGAATAAGATAAATGACGGAGGGAAAGAGAGATTAAAACCACTCAGCAAACACCTCTATATAAATTTTGGAATGTCAGGCTATCAGGACGATGGTACAGTTGCGCCTTCCTGCTGTTAGATATATTAATAGTTCTACGTACGTTAAATACCCATTAGAAGCTAGTGATAATGTAATAGTATCTGAGACCTTATGTTTGATTCGCCCTTGGTGCTGTGTTGTGGTTAATTTTCACCTTTTAGAGAACTTGTATTATATATTGCTTGGGTGCTAATATATATTGTGTGTGTGAGGTGAGGGGATAAATTTAAACTTAAGAGAACTATTAATATATATTGACACACTTAGGGCTGGGGTATTATGTTGTGGTTAATTTTCATCTTCTAGAGAACTTGCTGATAAATATTAGTTGTTGGCTAGGCTACTGTGCGTGTGTGGGAGTAATCTACACTCTCCTGCTAAAGTCATTAATATATATTATACGCTCGTTTATTAGATTAACACCTGAAGTTCAAAGTAAATAACTGTTACATATTTTCACTTCCCTCTCTTCATTAGTGTTACAGCTGAAAATGGATGTTAGATAAAAAGTGGTTCAGGACTAGAGTGGAACAATCTAAGCAGCTGTTGGTGTAGATGATGCAGACATGATCGAGATAAATAAATTGAAGTTAGATAGATTTCTGAACGTCTAGGGTAGGTGGTGAACAATTCTTTCTCAGGAGTAAAAACTTGTTCATGAATAGAGTACTCAGTAGTGAATGAGTGGAACAAACTAGGTAGATGTTGATGCAGACATGATTGAAGGCTATATATGGAAGATAGAGAAATT
>NC_066541.1:11735893-11738393 GCF_024679095.1 Eriocheir sinensis | reverse complement strand
AGACAAGTTAATATTGCGGGGAGAAAGGTGGTGGTCCAGTCTCTCTCTCTCTCTCTCTCTCTCTCTCTCTCTCTCTCTCTCTCTCTCTCTCTCTCTCTCTCTCTCTCTCTTTTGATTGGCGTGGAGGTAATATTCATATTCATATACACTTCATCCTTACCTGTTTGATATCTACCTGGAAGGAGGAGGAGGAGGAGGAGGAGGAGGTCAAGATGGTGGAGAAGTTATGTTGTGAAGTATTGTAGCTTGGAGGGAGAGGAAGAGCTAATAATAATAATGATAATGATATAGATAAGAAGAAAGAAGGATAGGCACCATGCATTATTGTGTTAAAGTAATCTAATGTACGTTGCAGTCCTTTATCACTGCATTTCAACGTATATTATTTTCACTAGATAAAGATAAAGTGCGTTAAGATGTGTTACTTTAGTTTGAAGGTGCGTCCAAGATTATCGATTTCTATTAGGCTAACGTAATCTTGAGTTCGTTTTATTTGTTTATTTATGTATTTTGAAGTGTGTTATTGGCCTTAGATAAAGATGAAGTGCGTTAAGATGTGTTACTTTAGTTTGAAGGTGCGTCCAAGATTATCGATTTCTATTAGGCCATCATTATCTTAAGTTCGTTCCGTTCCTTTGTTTATGGATTTTGAAGTGTGTTATTGGCCTTAGATAAAGTGCGTTAAGCTGAGTTACTATAGTTTGAAGGTGCGTCCAAGATTATCGATTTCTATTAGGCCATCATTATCTTAAGTTCGTTCCGTTCCTTTATTTATGCATTTTGAAGTGTGTTATTGGCCTTAGATAAAGTGCGTTAAGCTGAGTTACTATAGTTTGAAGGTGCGTATAATATTACTGATTTCTATTAGGCTAACGTTATCTTAAGTTCGTTCCGTTCCTTTGTTTATGGATTTTGAAGTGTGTTATTGGCCTTAGATAAAGTGCGTTAAGCTGAGTTACTATAGTTTGAAGGTGCGTCCAAGATTATCGATTTCTATTAGGCCAACATTATCTTAAGTTCGTTCCGTTCCTTTGTTTATGGATTTTGAAGTGTGTTATTGGCCTTAGATAAAGTGCGTTAAGCTGAGTTACTATAGTTTGAAGGTGCGTCCAATATTACTGATTTCTAATAGGCTAACGTTATCTTAAGTTCGTTCCGTTCCTTTGTTTATGGATTTTGAAGTGTGTCATTGACCTTAGATAAAGTGCGTTAAGCTGAGTTACTATAGTTTGAAGGTGCGTCCAATATTACTGATTTCTAATAGGCTAACGTTATCTTAAGTTCGTTCCGTTCCTTTGTTTATGGATTTTGAAGTGTGTTATTGGCCTTAGATAAAGATAAAATGTGTTAAGATGTGATGGCCTTAAGGTGCGTTTTAGCCTTATGTATAACCTTAAAAGTGCGTTGAGGATATGCAATAGAATCTGAATATATTAACGTGTGTAAAACTCTCATACCATATCTATAGAGGGCAGGCATTAAGCTCTGTGTAGATATGTTAAAAGTGCGTTGGAGATATAAGATAAGCGTTTAAGAGATTATATAGGGGCGATATTAAAGTATGTTAAACTCTCTTACTATATCCTTAAAGTGCGTTCAGGTCTATAGATACGTTTAAATTTGGTTCTGTAAATAAGAGATACTTGGGGTATGTTACAATCGTCAAAAGCTACATCGGAGTGCGAGGGAAGTGCGGGGCAGGCAGCGGGAAGGTATCCGAGTCGGTACGAAACCATTAGGGCGCGTCGGAGCAGCGCTGGAGCAAGTTAAGAATGCATTAAGACTGATTAGAATGGCTTAGCGTAAGTTAGGAAGGCATTGGAACTGATTACGAGGGAAATAGATGGGTAGTTAACAACACCACCACTACCACCATCACCACCTCTACTACTACCAATACCATTCTACTACTACTACTACTATTACTACTACTGTTATTTATATTATTTCTCTATCTTTTCCTCTTTCATTTCCACATACTTCTCCTTGTTTTCCTCTTCCTTCTCCTCCTCCTCCTCCTCCTCCTTCTCCTCTTCCTTCATCATCAGTACTACCTCCTCCTCTTCCTTCTCCTCCTCCTCCCCCTCTTCTTCTTCTTACTACTACTACTACTACTACTACTACTACTACTACTACTACTACTACCACCTGGGCTCTCTCTCTCTCTCCTGGTGGGCCGTTTACCTGAGTGCAGTTGATGGGTCGCCAGGTATGTGTTTAAACGTGCCGCGCTGAGAACACACCTGAGCTTTTTTTCTTCTTTTTTTTTCTTTTTGTTCCCTCCCCTCCCCTTCTCTACCTCCCTCCTATCCCTCCCCTTTATACTGACTGACCTTTCCTTCCCTCTCTCTCTCTCTCTGTGTCTCCCTTCTTCTCCCTCCCTTTTGTCTCCCTCCTTCCTCTCTCTTTCTTTTTCTCTCGCTTTCTTAACCTTGTACACACCTGACTTTTGTGTTATTATTATTGTTATTACTACTACTACTACTACTACTACTACTAC
>NC_066541.1:11728393-11730893 GCF_024679095.1 Eriocheir sinensis | reverse complement strand
ATAAAAGAAAATCAACAACCCTGGTTAGTACAGACCCACCTTTGGTAAGCCTTTCCAAGAGGCTGCTGTAGATATTTTACTGGGTATATTTATGAGTGTAGCGAAAGATTAACAAGGCTTCTGCAACCCGAAATTGACTTCTCTTTCGGCCACTCCTCTAACTCTTTTTAGGAACAGTGAGTAGCGGGCTTTTTTTTTTTTCATTGTTTCCTTTTTTTTTTATGCCCTTGAGCTGTCTCCTTTGCTGTAAAAACACAAACAAAAAAAACTTAAATGCAAAAAACTCTCAAGAGAATTCGATTAATCTCCTTTGTGGTCTTTGGAGATATTTGTTTGTGAGAACCGAAGACGTATGAAAGACTAAGGGCTGTTGTTGTGAGGGGCGAGGTGAGAGAGGGAGTATAGAAGAGGTGTGTGTGTGTGTGTGTGTGTGTGTGTGTGTGTGTGTGTGTGTGTGTGTGTGTGTGTGTGTGTGTGTGTGAGAGAGAGAGAGAGAGAGAGAGAGAGAGAGAGAGAGAGAGAGAGAGAGAGAGAGAGAGAGAGGGGGGAAGTAATACCTCTCCTTGGGGATTACTCTCTCTCTCTCTCTCTCTCTCTCTCTCTCTTATCAGATGGCCTCTTCCTGATAAGCCTCTCGTCCGGTGGTCTTCAAAGTCGGCCCAAGAGGAGGAGAAGGAGGAAGAGGAGGAGGAGGAGGAGGAGGAGGAGGAAGGGAATAAGAAGGGGAAGAATAAACAGGAATGAGGATTACATGGAAGGGAGAATATTACGAGGAGGAGGAGGAGGAGGAGGAGAAGAAAAAGAAGAAGAGGAGGAGAAGAAGGAGGAGCAACAGATGTTTGATTATTATTAGTAGTAGCAAAAGGAGGAGGACGAGGAAGAGGAGGAGTTTTATATCCTGGAGGAGGACGAAAAAAGAGGAAGAGGAGGAGGAAGAAGAAAGAAGAAGAGGAAGAGGAATAGAAAATAGACATACACAACATAGTATACTCAAAGGGGAGACAAGTTTGAAAAAGAAGAGGAAGAGGAAGAAGAGTACCCGAGGCGGAGGAAGAGGAGGAAGAGGAGGAGGGGGAGGGGGGGGTCAAATTAGCCGAAGGGGGGGGGGGGCACAGAACCCCTTTCAGTGCCACATCTACTGTATAAATAAACAAGGGCATTAAAATGGTCCCCCCTCCCCCCCCTTTTTCTCTCCCTCCTCCTCCCTTTCTCTCCCCTTCCCCTCCTTTCCCTCTCCTCCTCCCATTCCCCTTCCCTCAATCTTACCTCCATCTCCCTCCTCCTTTTTTTCCTCCTCTCTTCTTCTTCTTCCTTCAACCCTTCCTTCCTCTTTCTTTCGCTCGGCCCTTCCTCCTCCTCCTCCTCCTCCTCCTCCTCCTCATTTTTTTCTTTCTCCTCCTCCTCCTCTTTTTTTTTTCTCCTCCTCCCATTTCTTCCCCTCCAACTCCTTCTACTTTCTCTACTCAGACTTCCTCCTCCTTCTCTACCTCCTCCTCCTCCTCCTTCTCCTTCTCCCTCTCTTCCCTGGTCCTTCCTTCCTTCCTTCCTCCTTTTCTTTCTGTATTTTCCATCGTTTTTCTCATCCTATTCCTTCCTTTCATTTTCTGTTTTCATTTCCGTCTTTTCCTTCATTTCTCTTTTTCCTTTTTTTTCATCCTTACTTTCCTTTTTTTACTTGTTTTATCGTAGAAATATATGGTTGTATTTTCTAACTCTTCTTCTTCTGCTTCTTCTTTTTCTTCTTTCTCTTCTTCCTCTTTTCCTTCCTCTTCTTTGTTCCACGCCTCCTCCTCTTCCCCTCTTCCTCTATTACGAGAGATACTTTCCAGATATGAAGGAAGGGTGAAGGAGGAGGAGGAGGAAGAAGAGGAGGAGGAAGAGGAAGAGGAGAAGGAGGAGGAGGTGGAGTTAAATCTAAGGGTTCATCTGTCTGTCTGTCTGTCCGTGCCTCTCTCTCTCTCTCTCTAATGTATGGGTGTTTAGGAAGAGAGGGCTAAATTTAGAACCCCTTCCCTCCCTCCTCCTCCTCCTCCTCCTTCTCCTCTCTCTCCCTATCTTCCCTCACCTGTCTCTCCTCTCGTTCGTCCCTCCCTCAATCTTCTCTCCCTTTCCCCTCTCTCTCCCTTTTTACAATCATCATCATCATCATCATCATCATCAATCATCGTAATAATAATGATGAATGATGATTAAAAAATATTTGTGCAGGAAAAAAGGTGTAAAATGAAGGAAAGAAGGAAGGAAGGAAGTAAGAAAGGAAGGAAGGACGAAAGGAAGGAAGGAAGGAAGGAAGGAAGGAAAAGAAAACAAGGAAGAAAAGAGGAGGGGAGACAAAGAAGGAAAGAAGGAGGAAAAGAAGAAAGGAAGGAAGGAAAGAAGGAAGGAAGAAAGAGGAATTAAAGAATGATGAATGGAAAGGAAGGAAAAGAAAGATGCAAAGAGGAAAAGAAGGGGTTAGGAAGGAAGGAAAGAAGGAAGGAAAACAGTAGGGAGGAAGGAA
>NC_066541.1:11705893-11715893 GCF_024679095.1 Eriocheir sinensis | reverse complement strand
AAAGAAGGGAATTGAGGGAGGAAGGGAGTGAAGAAAGGGAAGAAGAGAGGAAGAGAGGAAGGGAATAGGAAGGGAGAGAAGAGAAAGAGAAAGGGAGAAGGGAGGAAGGAAAAAGGAAGGTATAGCAGAAAGTAAGATATGAAGGAGGGAAGGGAAGGATGGAAAAAGGGAGCGAGGGGAAGAAGGGAGGGAATGAAGGAGGAAGGGAGAGCACAAGGATAATGGAGAGAGGGAAGGAGGGAGGAAGGGAGAGAGGAAAGGAAGAAGAGGGAGAGGGAGAAGATATTGAAAAGGGAGAGAAAGGAAAAGGAAGGAGGTAAGGAAGAAGGAAGGGAGAACAGAATGGATGATAGTGAGAAGGGAAGGGAAGAAGGGAGGGAAGGAGGAAGGGAGAGAAGAAAGAGAGGGAAGGAAGAAGGGAGGAGGAAGGGAGTCATGCACAGTTCATGATGTAAACAAACACATGACGTCACTTCCCCTCCAGAATTATACAGAGAGAGAGAGAGAGAGAGAGAGAGAGAGAGAGAGAGAGAGAGAGAGAGAGAGAGAGAGAGAGAGAGAGAGAGAGAGAGAGAGAGAGAGAGAGAGAGAGATGATAAAGAGAGAAAGAGAGACAGATGAGATAGAGAGAAATGAAAGAGAGAAAATAAAAAATAAAGAAACAGAGAAAGATAGATAAATATAGATAGATAGATAGATAAATAGATAGAGACAGACAGAGAGAAAGAAAGAAACAAACTAACAAACACATAACATACAAACAAACAAACAAACAGAGAGAGAGAGAGAGAGAGAGAGAGAGAGAGAGAGAGGAATGGTGGCCGGACCTGTCACCATGAATATTACATACGGTCACCTGTTTTCTCTCTCTCTCTCTCTCTCTCTCTCTCTCTCTCGCAGGCTCTTTGATTATCCAGGAAAAAAATTAACTCATTTGTCAAACATTTAAACGTGCAATCCCCAACCTCCCCCTCCCCCCTCCTTCCCTCCCGTCCCTCCCTCCTCTCCTCTTCCCTCCCTCCCTCTTTTCTCTCCATCTCTCCTTCGTATCTGTCGTCGATCTCTCCCTCCTTACCTTTCTTCTCTCCCTCTCTTTTCCCTTTCCTTCTTTCCTTCTTTCCACTCTATCATTCTCTCCATCGTACCTTCTCTTCTTTCTCTCCTTTCATACGCTCTTTCTTCCATCATCTCTCTCTCTTTCCTTCCTTCTATCCTTCCTTCTTCCTTTTCTCTTTAATTACTTTCCCTTATTATTATCTCCCTCATTTCTATCCTTCATTCTTCCAGGTATTCTTTCTCCTTACCTTTTTCGTCTCTCCCTCCCTCCCTGTTTCTCCTTCATCCTTTTTCTCACTCCCTTCCTCCTTCCCTCATTCCTTGTTCCTTTCTCTTCCTCCCTTCCTACTCTCTCCCACTTCCTTCCTCCCTTCTCCTTACCTGCCTTACTCTCCCTTCCACCCTGTTCCTCCCTCATCCTGTCTCCCGTTCCCTTCCTCTCTCCCTCATTCCCTGTTCCTTTACCATCCTCCTTCCCTTCTCTTCCTCCCTTCTCTTCCTCCCTTCCTTCTTCCCTTTCCAATGTTTACAAAAAATCCGCAGAATAGGTTGCCAGTGCAGGTTTATTGTCACATACACACACACACACACACACACACACACACACACACACACAAACACACACACACACACAAACACACACACACACACACAGGTATACACATCCGGTTCTGCCCAAATTAGCTTCCGTATCCGTCTCACCTTCCTTCTTATTTACAAACTTCGCCTCATATTTAACGTGAGACTCAGTCGGCGCCGCGGAGGAGGAGGAGGAGGAGGTGGAGGAGGAGCCGCATATTTGTTCTTCCTTTCTTCCCTTTTTTTTTTCATCCTCTTTTTTTCCTTTCGTCTACTTTTTTTTTCTTTTGTCTCCTGTCTTCGTTCTTGTCCTTCCATTACCTCTTCTTCCTCCTCCTCTTCCTCCTTCTTCTCCTCAGCCTCCTCCTCCTCCTCCTTCACGTTCTTCTATTTTTTCTCCAATTTTATCATTTATAAGACATTTTCATCCTTGTCTCATCAACTTTTTCTTCCCTCCTCCTCCTCCTCCTCCTCCTCTTCCTCCTCCTCCTCCTATTGGCGCCACACATTCCAGGCCGATGAGCCCAGGTAAGCGCGGGACACCGATTAGCAATTAGTCACCAGGTGTCCAGGTGGCGAGCGGCATTTAATTAAGTCGAGGCTCGTTGATCACCTGTGACTGTGATTGTCTCATTAGCGGCTCCTTACAGGTGATAGGAGGAGGAGGAGGAGGAGGGGGGGGGAGGAGGAGGAGGAGAGTTTTTGTTCGATTTGACGTTTTGTGGTTTAAATGTTTGGATCTGTTTGGACTTTTAAATGTATTAGTGTGTGTGTTCTCTCTCTCTCATGTTTGTTTATGAAGCCGATTCTTGTACCAAATTTGCTAAGGAGAGAGAGAGAGAGAGAGAGAGAGAGAGAGAGAGAGAGAGAGAGAGAGAGAGAGAGAGAGAGAGAGAGAGAGAGAGAGAGAGAGAGAGAGAGAGAGAGAGAGAGAGAGAGAGAGATAGTGGTGAAAGTAGGAGCAAGCAAGAACACACACACACACACACACACACACACACACACACACACACACACACACACACACACACACACACACACACACACACACACACACACACCTGCCCCACATCCCTTTAGTTACCTGGGAATAACAATTTATCTGACACGCTCCAGGTATCGGCGTCAGGTGTACACAAAGATGGGGAGGTCTCTCTCTCAAAAGGAAAAGTTTATAGAACACGTAAAGAGAGAGAGAGAGAGAGAGAGAGAGAGAGAGAGAGAGAGAGAGAGAGAGAGAGAGAGAGAGAGAGAGAGAGAGAGAGAGAGAGAGAGAGAGAGAGAGAGAGAGAGAGAGAGAGAGAGAGAGAGAGAGAGAGAGCGCAAAGATTTTCGCACTACTGACCGGCACAATTTATGTAGCATTTGTGTGTGTGTGTGTGTGCGTGTGTGTGTGTGTGTGTGCGTAATTGTAAGGTACACACGACTCCTGACAAATGCTGCTATCTACGTACATGACAGTTTGCACATGGACTGGGAACGCACAGAAGTAGCAGCAGCAGAAGTAGTAGTAGTAGTAGTAGTAGTAGGTGGTGGTTGTAGTTGTAGTAGTAGTGATAGTAGTAGTAGTAGTAGTAGTAGTAGGTGGTTGTTGTAGTAGTAGTAGTAGTTGTAGGTGGTTGTAGTTGTAGTAGTAGTAGTACTAGTAGTAGTAGTAGTAGTGATAGTAATAGTGGCAGTAAAATAAATAGTACCACGTCTCACCCTCATTGTTCTCCTCAGCGTTGTACCACCACGTCCAAAGTCACATGCGGCGCGAGATAACAGCGGCGATAAGACCCCTCCCAGTGTTGGCGCGGGCGGAATATTTTTACAGTGGTACCCCCGCTCCTCAAGCCCCGTGTTGCCTCCCGCTGCCTCACACGACCCGAGATACAATCAAGGCGAGGTGAACGAGGGTACGCGTGTGTGGAGGTGTGGAGCCGGGCGAGTTTAATTAATTTGGCTGCTGACGTTAGGAGAAAATATTGTATAGAAGGCGAGTGTTTATTTTTGTCGGTGGTGGTGGGGGTGGTGGGTTTATGTGTTTGTTTATTGATTGGTTATTGGTTGATTGATTGGTTGATTGTGGGTGGGTTTAAAGAAGGTACGATAAGAAAGAGGAAGAGGAGAAGGAAGAGAAGGGAAAGAAAAGGTAAAATATGTGAAGTAAAAGATATCAAAGAAGAGGAGGAGGAAGATGATAAGGAAAATGAAGATGAGAAAGAGGAGGAGGAAGATGATAAGGAAAATGAAGATGAGAAAGAGGAGGAGGAAGATGATATAAGAAAATGAAGAAGAGAAAGAGGAGGAGGAAGATGATAAGGAAAATGAAGAAGAGAAAGAGGAGGAGGAAGATGATAAGGGAAATGAAGAAGAGAAAGAGGAGGAGGAAGATGATATAAGAAAATGAAGAAGAGAAAGAGGAGGAGGAAGATGATATAGGAAAATGAAGAAGAGAAAGAGGAGGAGGAAGATGATAAGGAAAATGAAGAAGAGAAAGAGGAGGAGGAAGATGATAAGGGAAATGAAGAAGAGGAAGAGGAGGAGGAAGATGATAAGGGAAATGAAGAAGAGAAAGAGGAGGAAGAAAAGGCGGTTTAGCAGGGAGGAGGAAGAAGGGAAGAAAGAAAGAAAAGAAAGAAGGAAGGAAGGAAGGAAGGAAGAAAAAGCGAGAAAGAACGAAAGAAGGAAAGGAATAGATGAAATAGAAGGATAAGAAAAGCGCCTTACACACACACACACACACACACACACACACACACACACACACACACACACACACACACACACACACACACACACACACACACACACACCTGCTCTTTACCTGCTATACAAAGGTGAGGTTTATACACTCACTCTTCCCCGCTGCGTGCTGGAATAACGAGCCGTGTGTGTGTGTGTGTGTGTGTGTGTGTGTGTGTGTGTGTGTAACCTTGGGCGGGCGATGGGCGATGGGCGGGAAGATGGGTGGTTGGAAGACGTGGTGATGGTGTGTTTGTGTGATAAGGGTTGAAAAGTGTGTGTGTGTGTGTGTGTGTGTGTGTGTGTGTGTGTGTGTGTGTGGATGAGGTGGAGAAATAGGAGTGTGAGTGGAATAGGAAAAGCAGGAGGAGGAAGAAAAGAAAAAAGAGGAGGAGGAGGAGGATGGGGAGTGAAGGAAGAGGTGAAGAAGGAGCAACAATAGGAGGAGTGTCAGGAGGAGAGGAAGAGTAGGAGGAAGAAGAAGAGAAAAAAAAAGAGGAGGGGGAAGAGGAAGAGGAGGAGGAGGAACAGTAGGAGGAGTGTGAGTGAAAGAGAAAGAGTAGACGGAAGAAAAAGAGAAAAAAAATGAGAAGGGTGAGGAAGAGGAGGAGGAGGAGGAGGAGGAGGAGGAGGAGGAGGAGGAGGAGGAGGAGGAAGAATGGATCAGTGAAGAAGATAAGAAAATAAGCAAAACAGAGATTGATAAATGGCTAGGCAAAGATAGTTAAGTGTGTGTGTGTGTGTGTGTGTTTGTGTGTGTGTGTGTGTGTGTGTGTGTATGTATGTATGTATAAGTATGTATAAACCACCTTACCCCGTGAAATACTACCTGTTTAAATACATTACCTGGCCAAATAAAACCCACAGGTCCTTATTAATTAACATGGACAGGTAAAAGGTGCCAGGTAACCCACGTGTACACAGGTAGGGTCAATCATTACAGTGGGTGACGTGGGTGGTGTAAGTGGGTGTCAGGTGGGTGAAGGGGGGGGGGATCGAGTACATGGGTGCGGGTGTAAGTGGGTGGAAGGGGTGGGTGGTATGTAGGTAGGAATGTAAGTAGGGGTGGGTAGGTGGGAGGTTGGTGGTGGGTGAAGGTAAATGGGCAGGTTAAGTGGGTAGGTGGGTGGGTGGAGGAGGAGGTGGAGGTGGAGGTGGAGGAGGAGGAGGTGGATGGAATGAAGAGAAAAAGATCATTGTTTTCCTCCCTCATGTTCGAGAGAGAGAGAGAGAGAGAGAGAGAGAGAGAGAGAGAGAGAGAGAGAGAGAGAGAGAGAGAGAGAGAGAGAGAGAGAGAGAGAGAGAGAGAGAGAATATAGTCGAGAGGTCAGTCCTCCATTTCTCTCTCTCTCTCTCTCTTCCTACGGAGGTGACCTGAGAGGACTGACTCTTCTCTCCTCCTCCTCCTCCTCCTCCTCCTCCTCCTTTCCATCACCCTTCATCTTCTTGTAAGCGAGAATGAGAAAGCAAATTTAAATAAGCAAAACGCTACAAGAATAATAAGTACAAGAAGAAAACGAGGAAATGAAAAGGAGGAAAATGAAGGACGAATGAGAATTAAGAAAAGAGAAAGAGGAGGAGGAGGAGGAGGAGGAGGAGGAGGAGGAGGAAGCAGAAAGAGAAGCAGAAGCAGAAGAAGAGGAAGAAGGAGAAGAGAAAGGAGAAAAGCAAAAAAGAATAAAATAAAGATGATGATGATGATGATGATGATGAAAAAGAAAAAAAAAAATAATCGTAAATGAAATAACAAGATGGCGACGTGGCAGCTTCACCCACAACACAAAATACCTGAGAGAGAGAGAGAGAGAGAGAGAGAGAGAGAGAGAGAGAGAGAGAGAGAGAGAGAGAGAGAGAGAGAGAGAGAGAGAGAGAGAGAGAGAGAGAGAGAGAGAGAGAGACCACCACCACCACCACCTACCCACCTACCCACCCACCTTACCTGTAATATTGAAGTCACTCACCTGGATTGGAAACACAACAGGTGAAAATAGATATAGATTTTCACAGGTAGAGGAGGAGGAGGAGGAGGAGAGGTTACGAGTATGAGGGAGATCTGGAGGAGGAGGAGGAGGAGGAGAGGGTGGTGAGAGAGAGAGAGAGAGAGAGAGAGAGAGAGAGAGAGAGAGGGAGAGAGGGGAGAGGGGAGGGGGCAGCAGACACCTCCGCCATATTTATAACTAGATAATTAAATTTCTCAGGGTGGGCTGGACATAAAACATACCTGGAGGAGAGGGAGAGAGGCGTATCATACCTGTACTGAACCAAGGTGGAACGGGCGTAAGGTAGCGAGGTCGTAGTGGCCAGAGTGGCGTGTGGTGGCGGGGTCGGCGTGGTGAGTGGCGGGTATGTGGCTGTTTTGTCATAATTTGTAAGGGAGAGGGGCTTTAAAACGCACCGGCCACTATTTACAATTTAGATCTTGCTGCCCTCTGTGGTAGGTACCGGCTGGGAGGTCCTGTCGCGAGGGCCGCCTTAGTGCTGTCTTGCCCGCACTCAGACCCTCACTTGCCCTGCCTTGCCTTGCCTTGCCTTGCCGCCACCACCACCGCCGCCACTGCCCATGCTGCCTCTACTGCCTCTACTGCTGCTGCTGCTTCTACTGCCTCCTCCTCCTCCTCCTCCTACTTCGCCTCCTTCTTCCTCTTCTTCTTTTGGTACTGTATATCCGCATCTTCTTCGCCTTCTTCATCTTCTTCCTCTTCTATACTGTTCCTGATTATGCCTCTATTTCTGCTTTTACTACCACTACTACTACTACTACTACTACTACTACTACTACTACTACTACTACTTCTACTTCTGCTCATCTTTTCCATCGCTTCCTTCTCCAGCTTTTCCTCAATATATTACACTGGCTTCTCCTCCTCCTCCTCCTCCTCCTCCTCCTCCTCCAGCGTCAGTACTACCTCCTCTTCCTTTACCTCTACCATCACCAATGTCTCTTCCTCCTCCTCCTCCTCCTCCTCCTCCTCCTCCTCCTCCTCCTCCTCCTCCTCCTCCAGCATCAGTACTACCTCCTCTTCCTTTACCTCTACCATCACCAATGTTTCTTCCTCCTCCTCCTCCTCCCTGTCTGTAGCCTCTCTTCCTCTCTCTCTCTCTCAAAGAATATTGTAAGAGAGAGAGAGAGAGAGAGAGAGAGAGAGAGAGAGAGAGAGAGAGAGAGAGAGAGAGAGAGAGAGAGAGAGAGAGAGAGAGAGAGAGAGAGAGAGAGAGAGAGAGAGAGAGAGAGAGAGAGAGAGAGAGAGTTTGTGTGGATTCTTTTGTACCATGTAATGTGGAGTTAAAATCACCTTCCACTTCTTGCCTCCTCCTCCTCTTTCTCCTCCTCCTCCTCCTCCTCCTCCTCCTCCTCTTCTTCCTCCTCTTCTTCCTCCTCCTCCTCCTCCTCCTCCTCCTCCTCCTCCTTCTCCTCCACATAGAATATTATGCAAATCTCACTGACCTGTTGCTGGGTTCACCTCCCGTGTCACACACCACACACACCACCACCACCACCACCACCATCACCACCACCACCTTCACCATCATCACCACCTCATCACCACCACCATCACCACCTTCACCACCTTATCACCACCACCACCACCACCACCATCACCACCTCATCACCTCCACCACCACCACCTCATCACCACCACCACTACTAATACCACCACTGATAGGAAGAGAAATAGATGGATACAGAGAAACAGATAAATAGAAATAGAGATAGATAGATAGATAAGAAAACGGATTAGAAAGATTAACGGACAGAGAATTAAACGAACACATAGATAGATAGATAGATAGATAGGGGACAGACTAGATGGATAAATGCAAGTGGATATATAATTTTCTTTTATGTGTAAATAGACAGACATTGATATAGAAAATTATAGATAGATAGACAGACAGACAACTCGATAAATAGATAGATTAGTAGACAGTTCTTTGCATCTTAGTCTTTATATATGTGATGTGAAGGCTTTATAAATGAAATAGATGAAGGTGAACAGACGAGGAATATAGTCCCTGAATATCAACCATACGACACCATACCAAAGGACTCTCTGCTCCAGCCTCCTCCTCCTCCTCCTCCCCCTCCTTTTCCTCCTCCTCCTTCTCCTCCTCCTCCTCCTCCTCTTCCACCTCCTGAGATGATACATTGTAATAATAGTAGTAATATAAAGATGAGAAAGAAGAACAAGATCAAGATTGAAAAAAATATAAAAAGAAGAGAAAGAAGAATGGAAATAATAAGGTTGATGGCAGGGATAAGGAGGAGTCGAATAAGAAGAAGAAGAAGAAGAAGAAGATGATGATGAGGATGACGATGATGATGATAAAGATGAGGAAGAAGAAAAAACTAAAAAAAAATACATATGGAAGAAAAAAAGTGGAAGAAAAATGAAAAAAAAGGAAAAAGAAAGAAAGAAAGAGAAAAAAAAAAGAGAAACAGGAAACAAATCTCCGTAGTGCAAAATCGTGTTTAATATTGAATGAGGAATTTCTATCCACATAAAAGAGAGAGAGAGAGAGAGAGAGAGAGAGAGAGAGAGAGAGAGAGAGAGAGAGAGAGAGAGAGAGAGAGAGAGAGAGAGAGAGAGAGAGAGAGAGAGAGAGCAAAGAAAGAAGCCTTCATCATCTATGCATTGGCAGTGTCACACTTCTCTTTATCTGGGAAGCATCTGGCCCCTGAGAGAGAGAGAGAGAGAGAGAGAGAGAGAGAGAGAGAGAGAGAGAGAGAGAGAGAGAGAGAGAGAGAGAGAGAGAGAGAGAGAGAGAGAGAGAGATGAGGGCATTGAGAACCTGACGGATAAAGGGACGCCATGCTTCATCCCCTCCCCCCCTTCTCTCTCTCTCTCTCTCTCTCTCTCACCCCCAGTATCACCCTTGCTCAGGTGTTATTTCTTACCTGCATAATTGGCGACCTGAATGCCTCAGGTGTGAAGTGACGTGTGGGCGAAATCGATTATGCACGAGCTGTCAGGTGTGTGTGTGTGTGTGTGTGTGTGTGTGTGTGTGTGTGTGTGTGTGTGTGTGTGTGTGTGTGTGTGTGTGTGTGTGTAGGGGGGTCTTTGCGTGTGTAGGGATATGGATGTTTTTTTTGTGTGTGTGTGTGTATTTCAGTGGTGTGTGTGTGTGTGTGTGTGTGTGTGTGTGAGATATATTTTTTTTGTGTGTGTTTTTGTGGTGTGTGTGTGTGTGTGTGTGTGTGTGTGTGTGTGTGTGTGTGTGTGTGTGTGTGTGTGTTTGTGTATGTAGGGATATGTATTTTTTTTTGTATGTGTGTGTATTTCAGTGGTGTGTGTGTGTGTGTGTGTGTGTGTGTGTGTGTGTGTGTGTGTGTGTGTGTGTGTGTGAAACGGGCTCTTCGTTACCTGGGTACGAATCGAGGAAAGCTTTGCCACTTGACCCGCAGGTGAGAAAACTATTTTTATGTGTGAAGGGAAAAAAAAGAGGAGAAAGGAATGGGAGAAGGGAGGAGGAGGGGGAAACAAAAAGAGAAAGGAATGGAAAAGGAAAGGGACAAAGGAAAATAGGAAGGGAGGAAAAGGAAGGGAGATAAGAAGGGAGGAATGAGAGATAGGAAGAAAGAGGAAAAAAGAGGAGAATCGAAGGTAGAAAGGGACGGGAGGAATAGGAGATAGGAAGA
>NC_066541.1:11695893-11700893 GCF_024679095.1 Eriocheir sinensis | reverse complement strand
TCTGTATATTATGTCTCCCTCTTACTCCCTTCTTTCCACGGTATATTTTTTTTTACAGGAAACAGCTCAAGGGCAACAACAGAAAAAAAAGTGTAAGGGAAAAAAAAACGCTAATCGCTGCTCCTAAAAAAAAAAAGACAAGCAACGACTGGCTGAACTAGAAGTCAATTTCGGTTACACATGGAGAGGTGTCTTGAATCTCTCCTCTTTTTCTCCTTTTTCTCCTTCCTTCTTAAGTCTCTCCACTGTATGCTCCCTCCCCCTCTTGATCTTCCTCTATCAACAGGTCTCTTCATTCTCTTTAAATAGGCTCCTCATCTCCTTTCTCCCTCGATCTTCTTCCCTCAACATGTCTCCCCAAGCTCTGTTAAGTGTTGTTCATCTCCTCTCTTCATCTCCACCGTATGCTCTCTGTCTCCTCCTCTCTATCATTTTTATTTCAATAGTTCTCTCTAGGTTCTTTGAATAGGCTGCTCATCGTATTTCTCGTCTCTATCTTCTTCGTCTAACACATCTCTTCAATCTCTATCATCTCATCGTATTTATCCTCCCTATCTTCTTCCTCTATCACATCTCTCCAATCTCTATCATCTCATCTTATTTCTCCTCTCTTTCTTCTTCCTCAAACACATCTCTCCAATCTCTATCATCTCATCTTATTTCTCCTCTCTATCTTCTTCCTCTAACAGATCTCTTCAATCTCTATCATCTCATCTCTTTTATCTTCTCCTCTCCAACTCGATCTCCCTCCTCCAAACAGGTATCTCAAGGCTTTAAAGATAGGTTATTCATCTCTCTTCTCACCTCTATCTTCTTCCCTCAGCAGGTGTTCAATCTCTAGGCTCTTTCAAAGGCTCTTCATCTTCCTTAATTCTATCTTCTTTCTTCTGGTTGTGCTACGTCTCCAGGCTCGCTCAATAGGCTCTTCATCTTCTTCCTCACCTCTATCTTCTTCCCTCAGCATGCATTTAATCTCTAGGCTCTTTCATAGGCTCTTCATCTTCCTCAATTCTATCGTCTTTCTTCTGGTTGTGTTACGTCTCCAGGCTCTCTCAATAGGCTCTTCATCTCCTTCCTCACCTCTATCTTCTTCCCTCAGCATGCGTTTAATCTCTAGGCTCTTTCATAGGCTCTTCATCTTCCTCAGTTCTATCGTCTTTCTTCTGGTTGTGTTACGTCTCCAGGCTCTCTCAATAGGCTCTTCATCTTCTTCCTCACCTCTATCTTCTCTCTTTACCATGTGCTCAATCTCTAGGCTCTTTCATATGCCCTTCATCTTCCTTTTCATCTCTATCATCTTTTTTTCAACATGTGCTCCAACTAGGCTCTATAATATACTCCTCCTCATCTCCTCCTCTCACCACATAACCAAATCATCTCATCTGTGACTCCCTTATCATCTCCCTAATATATCTTTCCACTCCTTCTCTCCTCCTCCTCCTCCTCCTCCTCCTCTAACATATGTGGAGGGATGGAGATAAAAAAAGTGAGTGTGTGTGTGGGTGCGTGAGTGATTTAGTGATATAGAAGGGAGACACGAAAGAGATATTATTGCTACTTTAAACATTTACTTTGTTACTTTATTTTTTTTATGATTTCCTTTATGAATGAGCGAGTGTATGAGTGAGTGAGTGAGTGAGTGACTGATTGCCTTACCTTACTTTTTGACTGAGATAGAAGGGAGACACGACACTTTATTATTACTTTACTCATTTACTTTGTTACTTTATTTATTTACCTTTTTATTTCCTTTACGAATGAGAGTGAGTGACTGTTGACGTATTAACTAACTTACATGAACTAGAAAAGAGATCCGAAAGATACATTGCTGTTAATTCATTTACATACATTGTGTTATTTTATTTGTTTACTTTATGAATTCCTTTATGAATGAGTGTGTGAGTGCCTGATTAACTGACTTACTTGACTAACCTACATTTGACTAGGAGGGAGACACAGAAAGGACATGATTTATTTAATTCAAAACATCCACTGATCATATGCAAAAAAAAAGAAAGAAAAGTACGTGTCAAAAAGAACGAAGCTAATGTAAAAAGTAACCGCTAGTTCAAATTTCGTAAGAGGTGAAATTAATGTTAAAAAAAATCGCAGGTACAAATTTCAGAAAGCGCGAAGTTATTGAAAAAAAATCGCAGGTACAAATTTCAGAAAGCGCGAAGTTATTGAAAAAAAATCGCAGGTAAAAATTTCAGAAAGCGCGAAGTTATTGAAAAAAAATCGCAGGTAAAAATTTCAGAAAGCGCGAAGTTATTGAAAAAAAATCGCAGGTAAAAATTTCAGAAAGCGCGAAGTTATTGAAAAAAAATCGCAGGTAAAAATTTCAGAAGGAGCGAAGTTATTGAAAAGAAATCGCAGGTAAAAATTTAAAAAAGCGCGAAGTTATTGAAAAAAAATCGCAGGTATAAATTTTAGAAAGCGCGAAGTTATTGACAAAAAAATCGCAGGTATAAATTTTAGAAAGCGCGAAGTTATTGACAAAAAAATCGCAGGTATAAATTTCAGAAAGCGCGAAGTTATTGAAAAAAAATCGCAGGTATAAATTTCAGAAAGCGCGAAGTTATTGAAAAAAAATCGCAGGTATAAATTTCAGAAAGCGCGAAGTTATTGAAAAAAAATCGCAGGTATAAATTTCAGAAAGCGCGAAGTTATTGAAAAAAAATCGCAGGTATAAATTTCAGAAAGCGCGAAGTTATTGAAAAAAAATCGCAGGTAAAAATTTCAGAAAGCGCGAAGTTATTGAAAAAAAATCGCAGGTATAAATTTCAGAAAGCGCGAAGTTATTGAAAAAAAATCGCAGGTAAAAATTTCAGAAAGCGCGAAGTTATTGAAAAAAAATATCAGGTATAAATTTAAGAAAGCGCGAAGTTATTGAAAAAAAATCGCAGGTAAAAATTTCAGAAAGCGCGAAGTTATTGAAAAAAAATCGCAGGTGTAAATTTCAGAAAGCGCGAAGTTATTGAAAAAAAATCGCAGGTATAAATTTCAGAAGGAGCGAAGTTATTGAAAAAAAAATCGCAGGTAAAAATTTCAGAAAGCGCGAAGTTATTGAAAAAAAATCGCAGGTATAAATTTCAGAAAGCGCGAAGTTATTGAAAAAAAATCGCAGGTATAAATTTCAGAAAGCGCGAAGTTATTGAAAAAAAATCACAGGTAAAAATTTCAGAAACAGCGAAGTTATTGAAAAGAAATATCGCAGGTACAAAGTTCATAAAAGGTGAAGGTAATAGCCGCTGACTGTGGGTTTCGGCGCGTGGCTACCTGTGTATTCTTACCTGCGCTTACCTGTCCGTCTGTCTGCCTGGCTTACGGGACACCTGGTGGCTTTAGGACCTGTTTCTAGCTGAAGGAATTACCGTAGGAAAGGCAGAGGAAGGGAAGGAGGTGTAGGGAGATAAAGAAAGGGAGATTTAATAGTAGAGAGGGGAAACAAAAAAGAAAAGATAAGGGAGAAGGAAGGAGTAGAAGGGGGAAGGAAGGAGTGAAGGGAAGAAAGGAAGGTATGGAGGAAAGAGAGAAAGAAGAAAGGAGGAAGGAGGAAGATAGGAATAGAATAAGGAATGGAAGAAAAGAAAAGGCAGGGAGAACGGAAGAGAGAGAGAGAGAGAGAGAGAGAGAGAGAGAGAGAGAGAGAGAGAGAGAGAGAGAGAGAGAGAGAGAGAGAGAGAGAGAGAGAGAGACAAATATATTGACACACACACACACACACACACACACACACACACACACACACACACACACACACACACACTGGCTCTTTCTCCCTCCCTCTATTCTCTCTTTATTCTCCCTCAAGAAAAAAAGAGCAACAAAGGAGACAAGAGAGAGAGAGAGAGAGACAAAACAACACGAGACCGAGACAAAAAAAAAGAAGAAAAAAAACTCAATAGGCGCACACACCACATCAACTTTTTACTCTCTCTCTCTCTCTCTTCTTCTTCTTCTTCTTCTTCTTCTCCTTCCTTCTTCCTTCTTCTTCTTCTTCTTCTTCTTCTTCTTCTTCTTCTTCTCTAACCACCTCCTCCTCTTTTTCTCTTTTTACCTCCAATGCCTCTTCATTCTTCTCTTAAACACCTGTGAAACTCCTCCTCCTCCTCCTCCTCCTCCTCCCTGTCATCGCCCACCTGGTACACCTGGTATTGTGGTCACCTGTTTAGAGTTACGGTCATTATAGGAGGAAGAAGAGGAGGAGGAGGAGGAGGAGGGCGGAGGGAGAGGGAGCCGTGAAATCTGAGGTAATGGAGGGAAACGAAGGAGGAAAGGTAGGAAGGTAGGGGAGGAAGGAAGGGAGGAAGGGAAGATATGAAGGGAAGAGGGAAAGAGGGAGGGGGGGATGGATGGAAGGTGGAGGAAGAAGGGGAGAGGGAAGGAATAGAATTAGGTATGGAAGGAAGGAAGAGGAAGAATGGAGAACAAAAGAGAGCGAGGAAAGGAGAGAAAGGTTTAACGAAAGAAGGAAGGAAGAAAAGAAGAAAATATGGGACAAAGGGAGGGAGGATAGAAGAAAACAGGTAGAAATGAAGAAAAAAAAGGAGGATAAAGGAAAAAAGAGGATGAAGGGAGGAAGGATGGGAGAAGAAAACAGGTAGAAATGAAGAAAAAAAAGAAGGATAAAGGGAAAAAGAGGATGAAGGGAGGAAGGATGGGAGAAGAAAACAGGTAGAAATGAAGAAAAGAAAGAAGGATAAAGGGAAAAAAAGAAGAAGGGAAGGAGGATAAGATAAAATAAACAAGCAGAAATGAAGAAAAGAAAGGAGAATAAAGGGAAAAAAAGGACGAAGGGAGAAAGGACAGGAGAAAAAAAACAGGTAGAAATAAAGAATGGAATAAGATAAAGAAGAATAAAGAAATAAGGAAGGAGGGTCAGAATACATACTTAATCCATTGGAGACGCTGGCAAGGTGTCCAAACCCTTTATGAGATGTATTATGGCGGTTCTAAGCCCTTTAAATGGCCTCCAACTCTACAGGGACAAATTGGAC
>NC_066541.1:11675893-11690893 GCF_024679095.1 Eriocheir sinensis | reverse complement strand
GTGAGAGAGAGAGAGAGAGAGAGAGAGAGAGAGAGAGGGGGGGGGGGGTGAAAGTAAAGATGGAGGCAAAGCAGGAAAATGGTAGCAAGGAAATGGTGACGGTGGTGGTGATGATGGTGATGATGGTGGTGGTGATGGTGGTGATGGTGGTGATGAAGCAGACAGACAAACAGACAGGCGAAGAGATGCACACAGAAACACACACACACACAAACAGACACACGAAAAGAGACAGGTAAACACACACACACGCTCACACACACACACAAACAAACACAAACGCAATAAAAATGAACAAACATAGAAAGCAAACAAAAACAAAACACAAAAACTATAATAATAAAAATAATAAAAAAAACAGACAAGCACAAAAAATAAAGCCAAACAGAACAAAACAGAAACAGACAAAATAACATGTAAAAAGAAAGACAGACAGACAGATAAAACACCACCAACACCCCCCCCACCCCCCACCCCATCACCTACCTTTATAGCGTGCGTACCTGAGCGTCCAATAATTACAGGTAAAGGTACAGGTGGGACGCGGAGGGGAGAAAGATCCAGCCCCCGCCAGGTATCAGGCCCATCACACCTGAGCTAATTTATGACACCTGCCTTACCTGAACTCTCCTGTGCTGGGGGGAGGGAAGGGGAGGGGAGAGCGATAGTAAAAGATAGAGGAAGAGAAACGGGGAAGGAATGGAAGGAAGGAAGAAAGAAATGAGCAGAACCAAGGAAGGGAAGAAATAAAGGAGAAGGAGGAGGAGGAGGAGGAGGAGAAAAGAAGGTGAAAAAAGGGAGAGAAACGGGGAGAAGAGAATGGGAATGAAGAAGAGAAGAGGAGAAGGAAGAGGAAAGAGAGATGCAGGGAGAGAATGAGTGGATAGAAGAGAAGGAAAATGAAGAGAGGAAGAGAAAAAAGTGTAGGAAAGGAAATAGAAGAGAGAAATATAGAGATGAAATATGACGAAAAGAGAAGAAAGAAATACAGGGAGAGAAAGAATGAGATATTAGAGATACTGGGAGAGAAAAGAGAGAAAGAGAAAATATAAGAAAGATTGACAGACAGACAGACAGGCCGACCGACACACAGACAGACAGACAAAGACAGACAATAGACAAGAAAGAAAAACAGGTAATAAAGAGGCAATAAAACACACACACACACACACACACACACACACACACACACACACACACACACACACACACACACACACACACACACACACACACACACACACACACACACACACACTAAAATTGCAAACAAAAAAGGAAAATGAAAAGTCGAAGGAAGAAAAAGAGAAAAACAAGGAAGTAGAAGTAAAAAAAAAAGTAAAAAAAAAATATGAGAAAGAGAAACGAGATCAGGAGGCAGCCATATCTCACCTGCGATTAATTAGCAAAAACTCACCTGTTGGTCCGGCCAGGTGGAGCGGCAGGTATTGGTGTATCATTAATTTACAGCAATTAGCCGCGAAGACAGGTGAAGAGGGGGGAGGGGGGAGGAGGAGGAAGAGAAGGAGGAGGAGGAGGAGAAGAAGAATTAGTGCTTCTTTAATGACAGGGAGAGATGGAGAGATGGAATGTGTGGTTGAGAGAGAGAGAGAGAGAGAGAGAGAGAGAGAGAGAGAGAGAGAGAGAGAGAGAGAGAGAGAGAGAGAGAGAGAGAGAGGTGAAAGTAAGGGCTGGGGATGATGACGAAAATGGTAGCAAGGAGATGGTTATGGTGATGGTGATGGTGGTGGTGATGGAGTGAAGATGGTGATGAGACGGACAGACAAAGAGATGGATGGATAGACAGACAGACTCAGAGAAACATACAGACAGACAGACAAGGAAACAAACACAGATAGATAGACAGACAGACAGATAAATAAACAGACAAACAGATAGACAGACAGAAGGCAGAAAGAGACGAATTGACAGACTGACAGAAAAAAGAAGGAAAGAATATACGGAATAAAAAAAGTAACAAAGAGATAGAGATAAATAGATAGATAGATAGAGAAAGGAAGAGAAAGTTAGACAGACAGACAGACAGATGGACGGATAAACAACAGTCGGGGCCGAAGTGAAGGTGAGGTCAGGTAAATCACTCATCACAGGTAACTCATTAAGGAGGGAAAGACTTAGTGTTTCCTTAATTACAGGTGAGCCGGGCCCGAGTGGAGGTGTGCGCAGGTAATGACAGGTGTCCAGACGAGCTTACGAAGGGGACAGACAGGTATCCCGGGTGACTCATTAACATGGAGACAGGTGCAAAAAGGTGAGTGTTGTTACCTGTTTTTAATTACGTTTTTGTCTTATTTGATCGTTGTTGTTGTTTTCTTGCATTAAATTGTCTTGATTTTTTTTAGGTAGTGCCTATACCGCCGGTAGGCTCTCTTGAGGGGCCTCTTGTACGGACCCACCCCGATAGTGGCGCAGGCGAATCTTTTTTATAGTGGCTGCCGTGATGCTTGACTTGCTTGGTCCATGCTGCCCCCCAGTTCTCCATTTAACCTGAGTCATTGAAATTAGGGTTGCTGGAAGATCTGGGCAGCATTTTTTATTATTTTTTTTACAACAAAGGAGACAGCTCAAGGGCACAAAAAAAAGGAAAACAATAATAAATAAAAAGAGCCCGCTAATCGCTGCTCCTAAAAAGAATCCAAAGAGGTGGGCGAAAGAGGGGAGGCATGTCGCTAATCTTCCGCCACTCACGATGGGCCAGTTCGACAGTTCAACACAGGGTCATTGTAAGCACCCCAACCAAACTGTCTTGTCCACAATGGTCCGTTATTTCTACTCAATACCAGATACTAATGAACTTTCCTGTATAGTTTCGTAAAATTTCCTCCTTTTTATAGCAACGTCAAACACTATACAAGGAATTTTCGTCGTATTTTGTGTTTGGTTGGGGAGCTTACAAACTTGCTGTATTGGACTGTAAATCTGGTCCAGTGATTGAAAAGTGTCACCGTGCATTGGTGGGATTCGAACTTAGATCCTCGGACTCAACACGCCCAGACGCTGACCACTCGACCACCGCCTCCCCAAGTTGTTTTTGTCAATGTTGTTCTTTCACTTTTTTTACTCTTCTCTCTCTCTCTCTCTCTCTCTCTCTCTCTCTCTCTCTCTCTCTCTCTCCCTCCCTCTTTCTACCTGCCACACAACACAACACACACACAACACACCTGAACCTCTTACCTCTCCCTCTCTCTCCCCCTCTCCCTCCCTGCCTCGCCACCCAGCACACCGACACCTGGCCACCTACCTTGTCTTGTAATCTAATTGATGGCGGTCCTCTAATTAACAGCTTAATGAGGTGTTTACAGATGCTCGGCGCGCACCCACCTTGATTATTCTTATCACAGTACCTGTTCTTACCTGGGGAGGCCCGGAGGGGAGGGGAGAGGGGGGGGAGGGGGATGCTGTGAAGGTGACATGCCAGGTGGTTTAAAAGTGGAGGGAAGAGAGAGAGAAGGTCGGAGGGATATGAAAGTAAGAGTGTGTGTGTGTGTGTGTTAGTGAGAGAGAGAGAGAGAGAGAGAGAGAGAGAGAGAGAGAGAGAGAGAGAGAGAGAGAGAGAGAGAGAGAGAGAGAGAGAGAGAGAGAGAGAGAAATAGGTCGTCTCAAAGGTGATGTTTGTTTACAGTTCACCGGAAGTGGGTCGGAAAAGGTGTGTGTGTGTGTGTGTGTGTGTGTGTGTGTGTGTGTGTGTGTTTAGGTGTATATGAATGTCTTCCTCCTTCTTTTTCTTCTCCTTTTTCTTCTTCGTCTTCGCCTTCTCGTTTTTTTTTCTCCCTTCCTCCTCCTCCTCCTCCTCCTCCAGAATACACAAACAAGAGCCCATCATTACCTCCGCCTGTCTGTCTGTCTGTCTGTCTGTCTGTCTGTCTGTCTGTCTTTCTGTCTATTCATCACTCAGAGGAGGAAAAGAGGGAAGGAGAGAAGGAAAAATGGAGGAAAGATGAGAGGAAGGAGAGGGAGAAAGGAAGAAACCAAGGGGAGAGAGAGAGAGAGAGAGAGAGAGAGAGAGAGAGAGAGAGAGAGAGAGAGAGAGAGAGAGAGAGAGAATGAAAGAAAATAGAAGGAAGGGAAGTAGGTAGAGGAGTAGAAAGGAAGGAATAGGGAGGGAAAGGAAGAAGGGAGAGAGAGCGAGGGAGGAAGTAAAAGTAGAAAAAATATATATAAAAAAAAGGGGGGAGAGAGAGGTAAGGAGATAGGTTTAGACGCAGAAAAGAGGGTAGATGAAAGGGAGGAAGGAATGAGAGGGAGGGAGGGAGGAAGAGAGGAAGGGAGGGAGGCAGGGAGGAAATGAGGGAGGAATGTCAGTCATCTTGTAAGACATAAATATTTGAGACGTAAAAGAATTGCTTGAAAAATAATGCTTGGAAATAATGGAGGATATTTTTGAAGGGAAGAAAATAGTCTCCCTTTGAAAATATTACTGCTTAAAAAATATTTGTCTGGGAAATATTCGAGTTAGCATAGAGAGAGAGAGAGAGAGAGAGAGAATATTAAAGAAAGAAAGAAAAGATCAGAAAATGAAAGAAAAATGGAAGGGAGGGAAACAGATTTAGGAGTAGAATGGAAGGAATAGAGAAAGGAAGGAGGGAGAGAGAAAGGGAGGAAGGAATTAAAGTAGAAAAAATATATTAAAAAAAGGAGGAGAATGTCACTTGAAAATATTGTGATAGTGTGATTTTCCTCCTCTCTCTCTCTCTCTCTCTCTCTCTCTCTCTCTCTCTCTCTCTCTCTTGTTTCCTATCGTCCCCTTTCGTTTTTATCTTTATCTCTTGTGACTCATATATTTTTGCTTCCTCTGTTTAGCTTAAATCTATAAATATACATGTTTGGTTTAATGTTTGTTTGTTTTTTCAGTGATTAATATAGCGTCATTTTTTCACCCTTCCTATTTCCTTCCCCTCTTCTTTTTTTCTATCTTCCTCTCTTTATTGTTTTCCTTCAATTCCTTCCTTCCTTTCATCTTTCTTTCCTTTGGTTTTTCCTTCCTTCATTTCTGTTTTCCTGTCTTTCTTCTCCCTTTTCCTCCTTCCTTTTCCTCCTCCTCCTTCTTTATCTTCTTTCCTTCCTTTCATTCTTCCCCTCCTCCTTCTCTATACCCCATTCCTTCTTCTTTCCCTCCGTTCATTCTTCCTTCCTTTACTCTTCCCCTTCCTCTCATCCTCCTCTTCCTCTCTTCTTTCCGTCTCATTCCCTCTCTTCCCTCCTTCTCTCCCCCTTCTTCCCTCCCTCCCATCCATCCTCCTTCCCTCCCTCCTTCCTTCCTGTCACTCATTCAAAGTCACTTCCCTTCATCTCCCCATTTTCCTCCCCCCCCCCCCCCACTTCCCTCCCTCCCCTCCCTTCCTCCCTCCATCTCCCCTTTTTCCCTCATTGGTTCCCCATCGTTTCCCTCCAAAGGCGCCTCTTCCTGCCCTTACATTCCCCCCCCCCCTTTTACCTCCCCTCCTCCTCCCCTCCCTTCCTCCACTCTTCCGCCCCCTACCTGCTTCCGTTCCCCTTTGCTCCCCTCTTCCTCTCTCCTTCCTTCCTTCCTTCCCCCCTTTTCCTCTTTCCTCCCTCCTCCCCATCGCCGGAAGAGAGAGAGAGAGAGAGAGAGAGAGAGAGAGAGAGAGACAAAAGAACAGGCAGTCACACAGCAGGGAGAGAGAGAGAGAGAGAGAGAGAGAGAGAGAGAGAGAGAGAGAGAGAGAGAGAGAACAAACGAGAGCGCACCTGTCCATTCTTCACAATACCTGTCAGCTCCCCCCCCCTAACACCTTTCTCCCGTCCCCCCTCCCCCGTCCCTTGCCCCCTTCACCTCGCCACGCTCACCTGTCCGGCACTCCTTAATTACAGGTGAAGGGGTGTAATCAGCAGGTGAGATCTACACCTTGCATTATCTCCCCACCATCCTCACTATCACCTCCACCATCTTCACTATCACTCTCACCTCTGCCTCTCACGTCATCATCAGCGTCCGAATCTCTCTCTCTCTCTCTCTCTCTCTCTCTTGTTATCACTATATTCGTTAAGTGCTTCAGTTTATATTAGTTTATTTATTTAGTATGCATTCATTCGTTTGTTTAATCACTTTGCTTAATAATCTATCCACATGTATTTTTTTCTTTTTTTTTTTCTTTCTTGTTGCTGTTGGTGTTGTTTTTTTGTTTTGTTTACCGCTAAGTCTGTATCATATAAAGACGAGGAAAGGAAGAGAGAACAATTTGAGGAGTACATGAGGAAAGGAAAGTTATCATATGCTACTATACACACTCTTCTCTCCCCATCTCCTCTTTTCCCTTCCTTTCATCCTTCCTTAATTCTTCCCTTCCACCAGAGAAAGTAAACAATATGAATACAAAAAGAAAAGTAAGAGAAGAAATGAAATGAGGGAAGAAAGAAAGAGAATAACATGTCACTGCACACACTAACATTATTATTAACACAACTCAAGAAAAAGAAAAAAAAAGAGTAAAAAATAAATAAAAGTACAGAAAAAGAAATGCATAAGAAGAAATTAGAATATTAAACCAGTATACACACACAAACATTAACATTTACAACACCTCCCCGCAAAAAAAATAAAAAAAAATAAAAACAATAATACAAAAACAAATACATTAGTCTGTGCTGGCCCCAACGAAAACGGGGTGTGGTCCTTCGTTAGCTACCCAAACAACGTAGCGCGCGTCACACAGCACTGCGAATACGATAGCCGAGATGTGATTATCGTACGTCAGATAAAGAGACAATACCGTACGATCTGTGGCCCAGTGTTGTACGTAAGCAGGGAGGGAAGGAGAGGAGGGAAAGGGTTCTGCTTCTCATCATCTTCTTTTTCCTCCTCACTTTCATCTTTTTTTTCGTCTTCTTGTTCTTCTTTTTCTTTTATTTTTACCGGCTGTTGTTGTTCTTCTGTTTCTTCTTCGTCTTTTCTTCTTCTTCTTCTTCTGCTTCTTTTTCTTCTTCTTCTTTTTTTCTTTTCTTCTTCTTTTGCTACTACTTCTGCCTCTTCACATTCTACTTCTTCTTCTTCTTCTTCGTCTTCTTCTTCTAATACTACTACTTCTGCCTTTTCATATTCTACTTCTTCCTCTTCTTCTTCCTCTGCCTCTCTTCTTCGTATCATCATCATTCCTCTAACACACTCATACGTTCATTTATCCATTAACCGAGTCTGATCTAAACTTTACATCATTATCTCGTTCAAGTTCCCCGCTGCTCCGTCTCTTTAAACCCGCCAATGAGATGCAATATAAACTCCTCGGCATCATTTACACAAGGATATTTATTCATCTAAGTCGCTAAGGTTCAATGATTCGTTTATTTAACTAAGCGTCTAATCTAAGCGTTCATTAATTGCTCTATCATGCTCCAGCTGCTTCTTATAACCTGTATATAGTCGCTTATGTGTATCGTAATATTTCTTTTCTATATTCACAAACTTTTTTATATCACTGTTAATCTATTTACCAAAAGTCTAATTTAATCCTTCATCACTAGCCTATTCACGTCTTTACTGCTCTTTTTTTTCTTTTTTTTTCTCTTTTCTTTCTCATTCTTTTTCTTCATTTTTTCTCTCTTATCCGTCTTTTTTTCTTCTCCCTTCTGATTTTTTTTTTTTATTTCTGTCTTCTTTCTCACTCTTTTTCTTAATTTTTCTTTTCTATCCGTTTCTTTTTTTCCCTTTATTTTTTTATATTTTTGTCCTCTTCTTCGTCATTCTTTTTATTCATTTTTCTCTCCTATCCGTCTTTTCTTTTCTTCTCTTCCTTCTCCCTTATTCTTCCTCTGCCGTTGTTATTTGTGTTTATTTTTAATTATTTTCTCTATTATTCTAACCAGTAAATACGGTGAATTAGTCCTATTTATATCGATTTACACACACATACTCATTTATATACTTACTAACCAATTCAGCCATTTTCTAAGGGTCTAATTTAACCATTCATTACTAGCCTATTCACGTCGTTGGTCCTCCATCTCTTGTAACCAGTGAATACGAACAATGTCTCTTTTTGCACATTTATCCACGCATAGCCACTTATCATTATTCATCTGTTTATCAAGAGTCTAATTCATCCATTCATTACTAGCCTATTCACGTCCTGGGTCCTCCATTTATTGCAATCAGTAATAAATAGGAAAAATCTAAGCCATTTTTTGCACATTTACTCACGCATAGTCACAATTATCATTATGCATCTGTTTATCATTTACTCACGCATAGTCACAATTATCATTTTATCATCTGTTTACTAAGAGTCTAATTTATCCATTCATTACTAGCCTATTCACGTCCAATCAGTATAAATAAAAAAAATCTCATTTTTTTTTACATTTACTCACGCATAGTCACAATTATCATTTTATCATCTGTTTACTAAGAGTCTAATTTCCATTTATTGCAATCAGTAATAAATAGGAAAAATCTAAGCCATTTTTTGCACATTTACTCACGCATAGTCACAATTATCATTTTATCATCTGTTTACCAAGAGTCTAATTCATCCATTCATTACTAGCCTATTCACGTCCTGGGTCCTCCATTTATTGCAATCAGTAATAAATAGCAAAAATCTATCTAAGCCCTTTTTTGCATATTTACACACCCAAACACTTAATATTAAATAATTAAAATCATTTCTTCCATGTACTAAAAGTCTAATTTAACCATTCATTACTAGCCTATTCACGTCCCTAGACCTCCATCAACTACAACCAATAGTAAATGCGAAAAATCTAAGTCTTTTTTTTGCACATTTACGCACGCAAACACTTACTATTAAAGTCAATTCTTCCATGTACTAAAAGTCTAATTTAACCATTCATTACTAGCCTATTCACGTCCCTAGGCCTCCATCAACTACAATCAATAGTACATACGAAAAATCTAAGCCCTTTTTTGCACATTTACACACGCATCCCCGTCCATTCATTACCCAGGAGTCTAATTTCAATGGTCATTATTAGCTTCCTCATGCCCCCGCCGCCCCATCTCTTCTAATCAGCACAGCCGTTTATCTGCGCGGCCCGGCATTTGGAGGCATCAAGGCGGCTGTCTGGGGGCTGTTGTTTTCTCTCACCGTGTATCACTTGGCCCATCTCGGAGGCAAGGAGGGAGAGAGGAAGGGAGGGAAGAAGAGGAGGAGAAGTAGGGAGAAGGAGGAGGATGCCCATCGTTGCCAGCTAAGAGTTCATACCTTTTGTACCTCCTCTTCTCCCAGTGTTTTCTAATTATTGATCGCTTCTTATTGTGTTTTATCACTAATAAGTTTGCCTCTACATATATCTAGCTTGGCCATCTTGGAGGCACGGAGGAGAAGGAGAAGAAGGAGGAGGAGGAGGAATTAAGACCGTCGTTGCGAGCTATGAGTCCATGGTCCATATTCTTAAAAGCATCGGGGTCCCTTTACGACTATTTTCCAAGACCACGGAGAAGATTAACCGGGTTTTTATGGGTTATTCTCCCGTTCATGGCGCAGAGGTCGTGTATAGCCTCTTTACCATCACTAAGGTAAGCAAACTGCCGCAGGTTTCCCCAGGTACAAATATCTCTGGGATTATTCACGAGAGGGCAGCCTACTAATTTTGAGATGCTGCCTGCTTATTTCTGGATAAAATATGATGCTTTTTATAATGGAGACACTATTTTTCTCTGTACCGTATCCCAGTGGCTCCTTGTACTCCTTCTCCCTCCTCCTCCTCATAAACTTTTCCTCCTCCTTCTCTTTCTTCTTCATCTTCTACTCTTTTTTCTTCCTTCTCTTCTCGTTCACTGGGATCACAGAACGGTCCATGAAAGTCCCAGCAACTTCTATGTACGTGTGAGAGGCTTTTCAAACAGGCCAACTGAGGCGGTCCATTCGTTTTCCTCTAATCTGTCGTTTTCCTTCTTTCCCTTCTCCCCTATTCTTCCTTTTTTGCCTCTTTGTTGTCTTCATTTCTTACTATTTGCTCCCTTATTGTAACCGGAAAATATGATGAATTAGTCCTATTTATATCGATTTACATACACATACTCATTTATACACTTAAACATGTCGGCCTCCACGAACATATATTTGACAAATCATTACTAGGCATTCTGGGCATTTCTAGGGGTAGTTTTATGACAGGTGGTAGTTTGGCTCTTCCTCTGTATCATGAACCTAAAAGAACACTCATTAGAATCCGATTTATCTTCTTTATGACTTTTAAATATAGTTGATGTAAGAGCCGAAAGCTTCTAATAACATACCTTTTCTACCTCCTACCATTCGTGTGTTTTCTGAATCATAGTAGCTTTAGTCTAAGTGTTTTTGTGGTTGTTGTTGTTGATATCACTTTTTCATTACTAGGTTTGCCTTCATCGGTTGATTGATTATAGTGTATTTAGCTTGGCCCATCTCGGAACCACAGCAGGATCAGATCAGATGTAGTCCCGGGATATGTCTTTGCAACGGCTCCCGGATTTTCTTTTCACTCAATGTCAATGTTCTCGTGCTTTAACTCTTATTTTCTTTTTCAGTATTCACTTGACATCTAGGTTTTTTTTTCACTGGTTTTGCACTTGTAGGAGGAGAAGGAAAGCTCATCGTTGCCAGCTAAGAGTCCATACCTTTCGCACCACCCACCATCCCCGCCTTTCCTGACTCATAATAGCTCTTTGTTGTGGTTTTGTTCACATCACTCAGTCTGTACGAAGTCGATCGCTCATCCATCAAAGAGAGTGTAGTGTATTTAGCGCGGAACAGCCACCTTTGACGCCTGTTTAGTTACGATCTTTGGGTCGACGAACAGAGGCGAGTCTCTCAAACATGGTCAGCGAGCCTCCCGCCGCCAAGCCACATAATTGATAACGAACGACCAGCGCGGAGGACCCAGAGGAGATGAAAGAGGAGGAGAAGGAAGAGAAGGAGGAGGAGGAGGAGGAATGCTTGAAGAGTAATAAGAGAAGGAGAAGGAAAAGGAGTGGTGTTCAAGGACTCAGAAAAGGAAGTAGATGAAGAGAAGTAAGGAGGAGGAGGAAAGAAAGAAAAGAGGTTGTTTAAGAAGAAGGAAAAATAAGTGGAAGAGACGGAGGAGGCAAAGTGCTAAAGGATGAGGAGAAGGAGGAAAAGAAGGAAGAAGAGTACAAAATTAGGAGAACGAGAAGAGAAGAAGGAAGAAAAAGGAGTAGAAGATGAAGAAGAAAGAGAAGGAGGAGAAAAGGTTCATGAGGAGGAGGAGGAGGAAGGAAGGAGTACAAGGAAGCGAAGAATAGAAGGAGGATGAGGAGAAGTAGGACGATGAGACGAAGAATAGGAGGAGGAGGAGGAGGAGGAGGAGGAGTGCTTAATACGAGAATTACCGTAGCCATTCTCCTGTCCCGACTCTTCGTCATAAAACCCATTCATATGCAACAGTCTGGCTGCCCCGACGCGACTCCTTAGCATAGGTATGTAAGCACCCTCCTTGTACTCCCTATCCTCCTCCCTTCCTTCGTTCGTCTTCTCTCCCTTTATTAGCCCTCCTCCTCCTTCTCCACTCATCCTTCCCTTTCCTTTTTCTTTCTCTTCCTTTCATCTTTATTTCTTTTCTCGCTTCACCTGATCCTCTGTACTCCCTTTCCTCCTCTCTTTCCTCTCTTCCTTCCCTCTTCTTTTTCTTTCTCTTTCTTGCATCTTTATTTCTTTTCTCGTTTCTCCTTCCTCTGTAATCCCTTTTCTCCTCCTTTCCCTTCGTTTGTCTTCCTTTTCTTAATTATTTATTTCCTTTCCTTATCTCCTCTCTTCCTTCTCTCTCCTTCTTCTTTCCCATTGTCTTCCCTCCCTTCCTTACCTCTTCTATTCTCGCCTCCTTCACCCTCCCTTCGTCTTCTCTCCATTCCTTACCTCTTTCCTACGTTCCTATCCTTCTTTCCTCTATTCCCCTTCCTTCTCTTTCCTCCTTCCCGTCATCTTTCTTCCTTTCGTTCCTCTTTCCTTCCTTATCTCTTCCTCCTCCCCCTCATCTTTCTTCCCATCCTTTCGTTCCTCCTCCCTTCCTTATCTCTTCTTCCTCCCCCTCATCTTTCTTCCCATCCTTTCGTTCCTCCTCCCTTCCTTATCTCTTCCCTTCCTTCCCCTCATTATCTCCTCTCAGTCTTCCCATTCTTCCATCCTCCGTCTCTCATCCCTCTTCCATTCTTTTCCCTTCCCTTCGTCTTTCGTCTCTCTCGTCCTCTCTTCATCTCCTCCTCCGTTCTTCTCTCCTTCCTCCTCCCCCTCCTCCTCCTCCTTCCTCTCTCTCCCCCTTGCATGCAGCCAGTCATAGGCAGCATAAAGCCGGTAATTAGTGCCATGCTTATCGTCTCTTGGCCCTTATCAGCGTCAGGGAGTTGATGTCGGCGAGATAAACAGACAGACAGAGGGACAGACAAACAGACGGTGCGTGCGTGCGTGCGTGCGTGTGTCTGTTTTACCTTTTGTTGTCTTGTCTTGTCACCTCTCCTCTTTTTTTTTCTTATTGTTTAGCGTTGTTGTTTTTTCTTTTGTATTTTTTTTTTATTCTTTGCCGTTGATATTTGTTTTTTGTTTTTTGTTTTTGTTTTTTCGTGTGATTTGTGTTGTCTTTCTTTCCTGTTATTTTCTTTATTCTACTTCTTTCTTTGTTTATCATTCCTCTACGATGGCTTCTTTCCTTTCTCGTATTTTTTTTTCTTTTCTTTCCTTACTTTTTTCCTTCGCCCTCTTTTACTTCTCATTCTTCATCTTTTTATAGTTTTTTTTTTTCATTCTCATCCGTCTTCTTTCTCCTCCTTTTTTCCTTATTCTTTATCTGCCGTTGCTGTTTTCATTGTTTTTTTCCTTGTTTCGTCTCCATATTATATAGCTTGGTCTCCTTTTCCTTCTTTTAATTCGTCTTCTCCCTTCTTTACATATTACTCTTTCTTCATTTATCGCTGTCTCGTCTATTCTTCCATGTATTTAGCTTTGTTCTCCCTTTTATTCTTTCCATCTCTCTTCCTTATTCTTTCTCAGCTGTTTCTGTCTTTACTTCTTTATATTTCGTCTATTCTTTCACATTATTTAGCTTCCTTCTCCTTCTTTCTTCACTTTCTTCACTATTCCTTCCCTGTCGTCATCCTCTTCATTTCTTCTTCTTATTCCGTCCATTCCTTCTTATTATTTAGCATTGTTCTCTTTTTGTCCTCCTCCGTGATGGTCAGAATCGAGAGTCTTTTGGCGGCAAACAGCGAGAGGAAAATTAATCTTAGATGACTTTTGGATCTTGTAATCTGTGCCGTCATCTGCTCGCCGCGGGGTCCGAAACTGACTCGAATGCCCAACTGAGTGAACCCTCCCCGCCTCTCTCTCTCTCTCTCTCTCTCTCTCTCTCTCTCTCTCTCTCTCTGCGTTCTTTTTCTTTTGTCTCTCTCTCCCTTTCTTCTCTTTTCTTATCCTCTCTTTTAATTCCTTCATTTTTTTTATTTTATTATTTCTTCTCCTTTCACCTCCCCTCCTTCTCTAACGGTCCCCCCTTCCCTTCTCTCTTCTAATCTCTCTCCATCCTACTGTTTCTTTTGTCTTTATCGCCTCCTTCTCCTTACTCTCATTCTCTTCTTCAATTTATTTTCCATTTCTTTAGTTCTTCCCTTTCCTTTACTTCTTTTTTTTCTACCTCCCTTCCCTCCCTTCTCTTCTCTAACCCTCTATATCCTTTTTTTTTTCCTTTTTTAATCCTTTCTTCTTACCCGTACTTACTTTTAACTCCTCCATTTGTCCCTTCCCTCCTTTATCCTTTACTTTAGTTCTTTTCTTCCCCTACTCCTTCCCTTTCCAGTCATCTTCACTCCTTCTCTCTTTACCTCCCTTCCCTTATCTTACAATCCTTCGAGATCGTTCTCCTTCATCTCATCCCTATTTTTTTCATTTTTTTTTTACTCCTCAACCTTTCCCTTCCCTTTCTTCTGCATCTCTTCCCTCTCCTCCTTCCCTTCCCTTCACTGAATCCTTCGCCTTTCCTTCATAACCCTTCCTTCACCTTACCATTCTTAACCTTCCCTTCCCTCGCCACCTTGTCTTTTCCTTTCCAGCTAAACCAAAAAGACAGACAGAGAGAAGGAGAAGGAGGAGAGACAACCAGGAGAAGGGGTAGAAGGAGGAGGAGGAGAGACAACCAGGAGGAGGGGTAGAAGGAGGAGGAGGCAGGATATACGAGACGCAACAAATGGAAGTGTGTGGGGGATACAGAGCTCAAACGGGGTAAATAGAAGACGATGATAAATAAGCGATTTGAACGGGGGACTAAACGCTGAGAAGGAAATGACCCGCGGCCGAAAGAAGCACGACTCCAACATTATTCAAGGATTTTCTCCACCACTTGAGACACAGGGAGAGAGAGAGAGAGAGAGAGAGAGAGAGAGATTCCTTAGATTTCTTTCCCCCTTACCTCTTCTTTCTCAGCCTCCTCCTCCTCCTTCTCCTTTGCCCCCTCCTCCTCCTCCTCCTCATCCTCCTCCTTGTATCTCTACCGAAGCGGAGAAAATAAAAGGAAAAAAAGACAAATAGAAAAAAAATAATAAACTACAAAAATGAGGAAGAGAGAGAGAGAGAGAGAGAGAGAGAGAGAGAGAGAGAGAGAGAGAGAGAGAGAGAGAGAGAGAGAGAGAGAGAGAAACAAGGGACATGAACAGACTCACAAAATAATGACGGGAGTGAGCAAGATAAAATTTTACGGTCTCTCTCTCTCTCTCTCTCTCTCTCTCTCTCTCTCACGGCGGGGTAGCGAAATAAGCTTCAAAAGTTGGTATCTTGAGTGATTTACCGTGATGGTGATGGTGGTGGTGGTGGTGATGGTGGTGATGGTGGTGGTGGTGGTGATGATGGTGGTCACTTTTCCTTTCCTTAATTTCACGGTAAAATGGAGGCGGTATGGGGTTTATTTTGTATCATTTTTATGAGGTGTGTGTTCGTGAGTGTGTGTGTGTGTGTGTGTGTGTGTGTGTGTGTGCAAGTGTAAATTGATTTTCTTCTTCCTCTTCTCTTTCACCTGTTCCTT